>NC_056712.1:17079006-17301506 GCF_018831695.1 Puntigrus tetrazona
TTAAAATGGCAGGTTGTCATAACAACACTGGCAACCTACAGGTGTGTGTATATATAGCACTTCTTCGTGAGAATAAGCTAAGGGTTAAATACAGTGAAATCATTCCGGCAACTATTGTCAGGATTTGATGTACTGGCAGACACAGCCAAATGACCCCTCTCTGTCTAATGTACTGTTCAAATGCATCAGCCTTTCGCCCAGCCAGAATTAATAATAGAGCAATTAAAACCAATGGGGATTTGAGTCCTTCTCTGACAATTACATCTGTTAAAGTTTGAGAGCATTAATGCCTAAAAATATTAATTAAAGTGATTGATTTGAATGTTAAAATTCTATTAAATACAAGTGGAGCGCTCAAGTATCAAGGCTGATTAGAGGCTGATTGTTGTAGTTGAGATGCTGATTCTCATTTACACATTTAAAACGAAGGTAACACTTAGACGCACAAAATTTATCATTAATATACAACATCACATATTAAGCGGCATCTTGTTTTCTAAAGTGAAGTTTTGCTGTTGTGCATCGAAAGAGGGTCTATAAACCAATGGACACGGTACATATTTTCCTTGCATTTTTGTGAGTTCAAAGCACAAAGGCCCACATTTACTCCGCAAATAAGAGAGAAATCACAAAGCAAACATTTATTTTTCATTAAACTAGCAGATTGTCACATGGAGCTTGCATAGACAAGCACAGTAAATGTTTCATGTACTTTCTCTCTGAAGTAGCAAATGTGTGCAATCTCTTATCTTAAAGGCTTCGCGGGACTTTTTCATCTTAACGCTCGGATTGAGTTTAAAGAGAAATATTCACATAATAAGACGACAGGCTCGGACTTACTCAGCTGTAAGAAGAGTTTTGAACATTAGGCCACTGGTCAGGAAATAGGACAGAGAATAGAGAGGATCGGAGAGCTTTAGAGCAGCTTTAAAAGAAAACAATACGGCAATAGGGACGGGGACTCGGTTTCAATGAAATTGTTGGAAGGTGCACAGGCTTTCTAACCGTATTGTTTCATTTTTAATTGATGCCTTGAATGGGGTCAATTAAAATCCTGGAGTGTAATTTTGAGCATTCGCAGCGACCAGAACGTTTCCTTCTTTAAGCATTTGTCAGACGAGGCATTGAAGCCCCCCCATCCCAATTTACAACTGATGGCTCTACACATGGCAATTCCTTCAGACACCCATTTCATTCTCATTTGCAGACAGACAATCAGAATGTCATTACTGTGTCCACACTGGGCAGCCACAGGAGTAAATGAGCAACAAGAAAGGCATCAGAGGTTGAACAAGAAGCTCAAACACAGAGAGGAAGGGAGGGAGTGACAGAGAGACGAGATAAGAGCGGGAGAGCGAGGGACCGATGGAGGTCCGGGTTGAGTGACGACTGAGCCTCGACTCGTCTCTCAGGTATCAGACCTGATCAGGTGGCCTATTACTGTCACTCTGGTTAACCATCTAATGTCAATGTCATTTACAACAGGGTCAGCGACACAGAGTCTGACCTTCCCCTTCAACCTTTACTCGGACAGCAGAGTAAATCTGTTTTACTAGTCGATAGTTCTATTTAATATGATGACACATTTTATTAAATGTAGTTTATATAATGATTAAAGATTATAAAAACGGCATGCAGCCTTCAAGTACAATAACATTTTAACAATACCATGTCTAAAAATGATAACATACCATTATACTTATAATGATAATATACCATTACCCTTATAATTAATTAAGCAACTTAACTAAACACTCAGAAAACAAACAATTAACAGCACCATAAATATTCAATTAATTGACAGCTGGAGGTTGAATTTACATTAAAAATTTATATACAAACAATCCCATATTTTCATGCATATTTAACCTTTTAAGATTGACATTTTGACCAAAAAGCTTTTTTGAACACTTAACTATACATATAGATGTGAACAAAACCGATCCTACAGAAAAGAAAAAAAAAAACACTAAGAAATTTCTATTAAATTTCACAACGAAACAGCAAGGACTATAGCATTCCAAATTAAAAATAACATTTTGAAGCAGTACAATTGAAATGGTATTTTGTAAACTGTGTAATAACATTACAAATTTTAATTACAGTGTATTTTTACTTTTTACCTAATTTTTGCATCTACTTGGAGCCGAATTACTTTTAATGTAACCTTCCTAAATCATGAAAAAGAACCTGTAAAACAGCACTTCACTGGATATTTAACATCCGTTTCCGTCTATCCGAGGTAAATGCTGCGACCACACAAACTCTTTGAAATGGTGGTACATGAGGCGAACCTCACAGGTCGGCGGGATTTTATTTATGGAAAAGGTTTGTCGGTCAGCCCGTGCCCAAAACCCCTCAACGTACCCACTTGGCGCAGATCCAGAGACCTGTTTGGCCACAGAGGTACATTTCCATCTCATTCATCACGGACAGACAGATAATCAGAAAGTCATTACAGTAGCCTGACACCACCACACGCTCCAGGAAGACAGAGTAATTGAGCAGTGCAGAAGGGAGGACAGCAGCACGAGCCAAGGCCAAGGGATAATGAATGCGAGATGTCTTTCTGCTACGAGAGAAGGAAAGAGAGAGAGAGAGAGAGAGAGAGAGAGAGAGAGAGAGAGGGTATGTGTATTTGAAGATAAGCATTATCATAAAAAAGGAGCTGGAAGTTGTAGTGTTTGAAAGAAAGAACGAACGAACGAACGAACTCTTTAGAGCTGAAATCACATGTGAGATCTCCCTTTTTAAAATGGCAGAGCTAGTTTAAAATGGCAGACCTCTGCTCCAATTCATTTGTCCTGGAGCTTTGTGTTGAGCGTTGGCGTTTTGTCAATACACTGGTGAAGCTTCTTTCTGTGTGTTGTTCTTTCATCAAGCCACACAGAATGCTATCTGTCCATCTTCAATCAGTTCAAAACACTGGCTCCACTTTCATGACGGATTACACACGTAGTGTGTAAGACCATCAGCACCTGCAAACAACTTTCTGAGAGGCGTTTTCAAGGTCGATTCTGCAAACTGCAAAAGCAATACTCTAACCGCATGTGCATAAATCAAACGGTGCTGGGGAGTAAACAACTAAAAGTGGCGCTGCAATTAATTTAGAAACATTGTCAGGACCTTGACAGCGGTGTTGTGTGACAAAATGTTACATCATCGCTTTTATGCTATTGCATTGAGCACAAATGAGCTGAAGCAATAAGAAAACACTCACCATAAATGTCCTCGCTCGGCATTTGGGGTGTTATTTTAGTGAATCAATTTGTTCAAATGGTCAATTTCAATTTGTTAGCTTGATTTGTTAGGCACTTCTGTATTTGTAAACTGTAGCGCAGCTTTAGGAAATGTAGATTGAGTGTTTCAGAGTTAAATGGGATATTCAACAGAGTACAACTTTAGAGATTGTGTAAGAATTGACTGGATTGCGAAAAGTGGCCGTTTCGAACTATAATGGAACAATGTAGGAAAATGTGCCCTCCTGCAGCTCAACCATTCCAGCGTGATCTTAAGTTGAACAAAATAAACATTAAATCATATTAAATATCTTCTCTCACTACCAAACTTGGGAAAAAATGTTAACTAAAGCTCTGTAAGGTAAACAGCTTTAAACACAATTTGGCTTTGTAATTTATTTGTGAATATTTATTATACTGAAGCACACCTTAAAAAGCCCCCTCTGGTACCTGGCCTCTTGTGTTTGTATGGATTAAACTCATTCATTTATTTTATTTTATCACGTTCCTCTGCTTCTTAGTTTTTCTTGACTAATTGTAAACTTAGTCTTCAACTTCATGCCAAAATATTTTATATTTTATTTATATTAAAAGGTATATTCGAATATGATTGAGAAAATTATCTTTCTGAATAATCTTTTTAGATTTCAGTCTAATTACAAATGGATAATTTGGTTGCATGAAAACATAGCTGTTGAAGGACAATTAAAGGGTACTATTATGTACTAGAAAAAAAATGCTTGTTTCAAAAACGGATTATTTTAGACATATTTTACATCACCACAGCACCTCTCTTCCCAGTCTGTCTCAAATGTCCTGTTTCCATTTCGATTAAAGCCCTCCTCTGATTGGTTAGCTGCTGCATCAATGTGCTGCGATTGGTTAAACACTTAAACAAGCTGGTTAAACAAGTGTGTGTTCCCGGAAATGACACCATGAGTGACACCAAGGGTGGACTTCAAGCTTTGAGGATAAGAAGGTTATACAAAGCAAAATTAAACGCTAATTGAAGTTGAAAAAGTACAAAAGTTGACTCCTTTAAATCATCAATAAGAAATATGCATCCTCTGGGAACAGCCCACATGTTTTAGTTTTTTGATGAAGGATGCCAAACTTTTGCCAAACTCTGAATAATAAAGCCAGGAGCATGCATAAAAAAAAAGCACATTTGGATTCCATGCCGACTTTAAATTATGTATATCTTTTAGCTTGGCAATCAACAGAACATAGCTCCAACACTGGAACCAAATCATTAACGAAAGGCATGAAAACGTATTCCAATTTTTAAAAGATCCAACAGATGCTTCCCTTTCTTGTTGGAAACGATCTGATGAGAGGGAAGAGGTATTAAGAAAAGGTTTGAGCCACAAACCAAATCAATGAGAGGAAAGATTTTGGTTGGATCTCATGAAATATTAAAGTGTTTACAAAAGCACTTGTGCAGCACGAGCTCTCATCTCCGCAGGCCAGACACCTTTTATCTGGCCAAATGTTATTCGATGGTTTATCGTTTGCTTTCTGACTTCAGCTTTACATTTTTGCATTGTTATGTGCGCAATGCGGAGAGCGTCGCCATCATTGCCGATGCTCATCTTCAAACACATGTAATTTCACTAAGTGCTTTGAAATTGAGTGAGGTATGAAATCAGTTCGCTGTGTCAAACATCATTTGAAGCGGAGAGTCCAAAGGGTTCTTCACAGTGGAAATGTGTCTTAGAAAAGCTGGCATTTCCTCTGAATAACCCAAGCTGGCATCCTGAATATGGGTATAGCGTGTTTTTGAAGGACCCCCTCTAGGATGAATCGCGCTCCCCTGATAACTGCTCTCTCAGCAGACACACAGTGGGACCACAGACATCTGTCTCTTAACGTCCTTCTGCTTGGCATCCAAACCCGGAGCAAATAAAACTCACTGATATCCACTCAAACATGCACCTGCTTTGCTACACAAAGTAAAAATACACTTTTTAAAATCTGCTTTCATGGAAATGAACAAAAAAAAAAAAAGAAAACATGGGCTCTTTTGAAAATAAAATCAAAACAATGCAACAAATGATTCAACTGATTTCAAAAAGCTCCATAATACTGACACTCTAATCACAGTTTGTTACAGGATACATCACTTCACACTACAATCACATCATGCATTCAGGTTTTCACTAATCAAGTGTTGTCGTCATATGTTACTTTTTTTATGGAAATACATAAATGACAGCATGACAAGGCCAGCGGTTTATATCATTTCTGATTCAATAAGGAAAGTGTTTAATTTATTTTTCCATCTAAAATTATGCACAATATAATGCATTTTAATAGATGCATCTACATGTTAGAAGAAACGCGCGCGCTCTCAACAGCACCAGAATCTGAGTACATCACTCAAGAGCCGTTCTTATTCATGAAGATTACCCATAATGCACCACAACGGACCACAGCACTACAGCTTTTCTTTGTACACTTTATTTGAAATACCTCGTACCTACGCTCAAGTCCATTCCTGAAAGGAGTGTGTGATGGATGGAGGACAGAGAAGAGAGGCTTGGATGGAGTGATGCAGAGAGTTTTAATAGAAGCACTGCCACTCAGCATCCCAAAGATATTGGTCTGATCTCATTAGCTGCCACTTAGAGGACCATAACAACTGCAAGCTGCTCTTCCTCCTGCTTATTCCTGAAGACCTGCTTCACATCTTCAATCCTTTCCCATCTATCTGCCTGGTACTCTCTCCCCTGGCATGCCCTTGTGAAAAAACATGCACTTAATTGTACTGAAAGTGCACGTGTAGTGTGCTTGAAATCTTAAAAGTATATTTTAAAAAAAAGACAGTACCTGCTTAAAATATTATTAACGCGAAGTGCTCTTAAAGAAATGCTTAAAGGAATAGTTCACCCGAAAATAAAACAATTCTGTCGTCATTAACTCACCCTCAAGTAGTTCCACATCTGTATGCATTTCTTTGTTACAATTTAACCAGAATTATGCAACAACATTAAAAAAATGTACTACTTAAATGGGTCAAAAAGCACTCTTAAGTACAACTAAATGCATTCAAGGTAACACTTTATTTTAAGGCTTCCTCGTTACACATGTATAACAACAACTGATCTTCTGTTATTTCAGTAATGAATGCTCTCTTCAAAAATATGCAAACGTGCACTTTTTCACGAGAGTGAACATGGCACACTTCAGAAGTAATCCTTTAGCTAAGACAAAAGTGGATTTGTTCTGAAAATACATTTTTATGAACATGAATAATTAAAGCAAAATAAATGAAAGACTAAAATAAAAGTAAACGAGCTATCCCGAAATAGCCTGACCTGTTTTGTCTGTGTGGGAGAGGTTCACTCAGCAGATTTTGCCAATTTGAAGACGTCTTTAACACCGCTGAGTTGCGGTGGCTTTGTCAAAATGCAATCCTGTCATCTGTTTTCTGTCATCCGAGCTGGAGAATCAACAAGCCACAGACACGCTACAATGTTTCTGCTTATTTCGGATGTCAAGTGCTTTGTTAATGTTATGTTGATTCCTGAACTGATATCTTTTTAATTAGTTTAACTTTTAGCAATTAAAACACACAAAAACAATTTACGCGCAAGTTTACGACGCAAAAACAACACTGCAAACAGTAAAACCATTGCTGAAACTAACAAACATTAAACTGAAATGAAAAGTACGTTTGAAAATAGCATCAAAATAAAAAAATAAATGTTAAATGGCAAACTAAAATAACCTCCCTCAGCTCCGAAGCAGCCAATTTAGTCCCGTTCCTCCACTCTGTGCCCATCTAAGAGATACCTGGCATGAAGATGCCATTTGCGTGTGTGAGTGTGTGCATGTGTGTGTCTATGCTGGCTAATTGACAAGATGGACGTTTGTCATAAATAGTGCCTCAGTCCACCGGGTGCCATTATATAGTCATTTCCTGGTTTAATGTGTATGGAGAGTGTTCATTATTTGTGACAGATGGACTCTTCTCTTCCTCTTTGAATTCCTGCTCTCAGAGAGCCGAATTAGAATCTACTAATCGGACAGGACCTTTACAGTCATTTGGATTTCATCTATTCAGCACACACACACACACACACACACACACACACACACACACACGCACGCACTAAAAGCAGGTCAAAATGATCCACTAGACTCTACTAAGGTAGACTTTTTGTTGTTGTTTTATTATTATTATTACTTATTTCCCTGCAGTCCTCTTGTATTTTTATACACCATAAACAGACACGATTTTAATTTTCATGACCGTCTCTCTGACTGAATCTCAACCGATCACAATCTAACACGCTCCCAGGGAAGAGAGACGCGTCTGTCCACACTCGGTCCGCAAAACTGCATTCCACAAATCACATCCAGTCAGTTTTAGATATTGAGCAACACGAGCCTGTGAGGTTAAACGAAGCGATGCAGCACAAACAGAGATCAATAGGTTAACTAGTTACCAGTTGCCTGTTAGCACTAAAATGCAGTTTATGCTGAAATTTAAGATATGCAAGATATGCCGTCTAATATATATATGTAAATCAATATAGGAGCCTGTGTGTATTTGCAAGTATATGCTCATAGTCAATCATTACATATGCTCTTAAGTGAGTATTACTGGCAAAGCACACACATGACCTCTTTTGGCACTGCGCAGCATTACAGTGCTTCATTCCATTAGGATTCTCGCTGCTTCCGTCACTGCAGAAATCTGTGTAGCATATGCACAGGGAAAACAAGATGTTTGTCATACTTCATTAGGTTCATCGCTATCCTAGAAGACACAACTAAAAATAATGTGCAGCTAAAATGCAGGGACCATAAAGATGATAATGTACCTGACAGGGTTACAGAAACGCCACTATAAATAGCATACAGTTAAGGTTCAGTCTGATGCATTCAGAAGCGTATTATTTAATTGACATTTTCATTTAAATTGCACAAATTTTACACTGATATTATATTTTGCAATGAAAGCAATTGTAAAAGTACAACCAAAAAGCCAAACAGAAGCTTTTGTGTAGTTTTTTTTTTTTTTTTTCTCCAATGTGCACTATTGAACCCCAGTGTGGATATGAATTTATTATTTATTTGTGTTGGATTGACAGACAGAGCTCTGGCTTTAACAGAAATATGTTTTATCTCTACAGCAGCTGTTGATGACATGAATGCATGAATTATTCTTTTGTGTCACAATGAGGACATGCCAGTCTGTGTCATGCCCTCTGTCATTCCAGCTGGTGAAATCAGAGGAAATGCCTCCGAATCTTTTCTCATCTTGCACACTGTATGTTCTATTGCCCGATTAAACGGAAATGTGCCGCAGGATGACGTATTGCACAAATGAACCCAAAGAAACGCAACCGCTGACGTCCCCGACTCCAGAAATCCTTCTCCTGCTTCAGACCGTCCACAGCATCACTGCAGCGTCACGCATACTCAGACACGCAAGACTCCAGATGTTTCGCCACAGCTGTAAATGCAATATGGCAACAGGTACCAAGAGCTTTAAATGAGCCATACTTCATTTAATACATGGTTACTTTGTTAAAGCTGTTCAGACATGGCTAAAACGATTACACAGTCTAACAACATCAGGCAGCCATATGGTTCTGTACACTTCTGGGTTACTGTAAAATGATGAAATAAACCTCTTGAAAACAACAGAACAATTTTTTGTTGTTTTAGTTTTGGCCCTAATTGAAATACAGGAACAAATTGCTAATTAGACAAATATTTTAGTTGTTTTATTGTTATGTCAGTCACGGCGTGCATGGCATGGAATAGCTCAGCCTGCAGTGCATATTGACTACCATCTCCTAGGAAAACGTAAAAAAAAATTAAAAATAAAATAGGAATAGCTTGTTAATTGTGTTGGAATGGTTGCTTTTGGATCTGTATTATTCTTAAATTCAGCTACAGCATGTGTGGAAATCAGAATAATTTTCACTGTTTGCAAACTAGTCCTTTTCTTCCACAGCAGACACATTTTCATTGAAAGGAAGCTGTAATTTAGCACTCCTTTACACACTTTACTAAAAATAAAACAGCCTTAGTGTAGTAGGTAATCATCTCAACATTCAGAGATTATATTGCAAAGAGTCTTTTATGAGGCACTTTCGCCAGCTTGAAAGCAAAGTAAAACTCATCGTTCATCATCTAGTGATACCTAATAAAACATTCAGCTGATGACCTCATAGTACTATTAAGGAAGGGATTTTTTTGTCAGACTACCTGCATGAGATTAATTTATTTGACAGTTTCAGTTGCATTTAAGAATCGTTTCGCTTTAAATAAAATGCCACGGTCATGTCTAATGCCTCGCAACCCAGCTTTGACGCACTATGTAACGAATATCTAAATTAAGCTAATGTAGATTTTTCAACACAAAAACAACTATATAAATTAGGGTCATATATATATATATATATATATATATATATATATATATATATATATATATATATAGTGTAACTTTTGAGGTAACTTACTATTTTAGTCTTTCCACTTTAAATGTGTTCATTAAATTTCTAATTTTTAAGTCTTTAAAAAAAAAACATGACTTTTGCACAGACCTTTTTTTTTTTTTCCAATTTTCAGTCTGGACAAATTGATGCTAGCTGCCGAAAGCGTGCAGGTTTGAGTTAACTACAGTGTATGATGGTCATTCGTGGTCAGAAGACTGGATGAGTGCACCTAGTTTTATCATTTTCATTTGTCATGCCCCTCCTAGCAACAAGGCACTTGGTTCTTTGTGAAATTGTTGTGTTCAGAATGACTTAAATGACTGTTAGTGTGTGAGCCATTTAGTGTATTTACAGTCAGAAAGTGGCTAGACTGTTGTTAGTGACTGTTGTTTACTAAAGACTGTTGTTTACTAAAGACGTGCAGTGAAAATTTTGTACTAAAAGGCATGAACAGTTATTTTTTTATATATTACTGTTTTGCTGACCTTATTGCATGTGTGTTTAACCCTCTGGGGTCCGAGTTGATTTTAGGACCCTTGAGATGTTTTGACATTGATATTTGTGGTTATTTCAGCTACTTCTACTATTGACAAACCTTTTTTTGTATTCAGCACAAACTGTGCTACAATAATGTTTGACCAAGATGGATGCGCATGTTTGCATTTTTTTAAGACAAAAAAAATATTTTCAATTCAGGCGCATAAATCTGTGAGAAGTATTTAAATATTTACTAAGTGATTTACTAAGGTTTGTGGTAGTCATTTTACTGTTATTTATTTTTTTTACATTAAAAAAAGCCATTAAGACTATAGTCACTACTTTGTGCTGTTCCTAGATTGCTTTGTTTATTATGGTAAAAGATCTTGCTGCTTTTGTGTTCTTTAATATCTGCGTCAACTACTGCCGTGGAATCCAAGTCCGACCCTTTTTAAATCACTAGAAATTTACTAGAGTGAAAACGGCTTCCAAACCAAAAGTTTTTTTTTCAGTGATCTGCTACAAATTCTCCATTTCAATGCCTTTAGATGTATATCCAGCAGTAAGATTGTGTTAGTCAAAAGAGTGCTCAAAACCTGCGTGCAATTTAAGGCATTGTGCCACGCAATCTGTGTTCAGCAGAGATCTTGAGGGTCTGTTTTTGTTGTTACTTGATTTGCATAATTCCTTTAGTGAATTAGCATTAAACGCATGCAAATAAACAGTGATATAAGCAGCCTCAACTCAATCCGGTCCTTCATTTCCTAAAAGTGCAAGAATCAAGAAGCTATTTCGGTGGACTATTGGTTTATCGGGCAGGGTTTTGTGCGAGAAGATCTGAGAGACCGGTGGACTGGAGCATATATGATGCTGGATGTTTGGAGAACAGGTTCAGATCTAATGGCCCGAGGAAAAGCCAGAGCAGGTGAGGTTGGTACTTCGGTTAGATCACTCAGATGTAACGGAGAGCACAAAGCTTCTCCTATAGGCCAAACAGGTGTGGGCGGCTTTGAGAAGCCTCTCGGTTTCTCTCCTATCCCTGTGCTCTCTCCTCGAACACAGGCCCACACAATTTGGGTTTTCTGTCAGCGGTAAAATGATAGAACGTTACAGGTAGCCTGAAGAGACACATTTTTTTGTCTGTGTAGCTACCGATACATCACGTATAACAAGTATAAGCACCCCAACGGCGTGTAGCGCCATCCATCACGGCAGAGCGGTGGTTACCGTACACACGGCACCGCTACCGCAACAACTGCTGATGCTAGGAGCGAGCATCATTAAAGAGAGCACAGAATGATGGGAACGCATTACAGTGTGCTATATAACAGGATTTGTACTTCTCTGGGCCGAAAACAACACCTTTCTGTTAACGGTGCTGTTGTGAAGCGTTCGATGGCCTTCGTTGCACTTCGATTTCTATTTAATCCTTAATCTGCTAAATAGTTAATGCCAAATTGACAACAATTATGAGCAGCTTAACTGGCACCGGCACCTTGGGAAAACCCGACGCTATTGTAGGGAAATAATTAAACACACAATTAGTTTGGCAGCTTAAGACGGGGATAATAATTATTCTAAATACCTTGATGCATTTCTGAAAAGTGCAAGGACAACAAGCAAGCGTTTAACGATTCGGCTCCCTTCCCCGTGTCGCTTTCCTGTCTGTGATCATGTGTCGTGGTTAAGTGTCTTTAAGGGAGCGTGTCATCAGAGACAGTCCCCTAAAGGACGTCGGATTAGGCCCCTTCTCTAGAGAGAGAGAATGGCTGTCCTTAATTATGCCGGTATGCATCATCGGTCTCTGGCTGTTTTCTGCACAGAAGGACAGTGTGGAAGTATGTTTATGTATGTGCGTGGGGGGTTGGAGTGCACTGATGGATTTATTAACTGCTAAACAGTTGCAAATGTCATCACACAGTCTCCCGAGAGCGGTGTCCATCCGGGAGAACTCTCATCAGGGAGATTTCCCGAGAGGGAAGTGAGCATACGCTCTCGCGCAAACACACTCTCGTACGCATCTAGAGACGCCGACCACAGTGAGTCACTTTTAAAGAGCTGTTGATGTAATTAATTCTAATGACTCTGAATCTACCGCTGCTAATTTGGTTCTGATTGTAGAATTACTCTAATCAAGAAGCAGAAATGACAGGTAAGACCTCGCTCTGCAAACTCTCAAACTTTACGCTTTTTTTATCATTTACTAAAAATAACGTTATTTTCTATAAACAGACAGTAGATTATTTTATGTCTAGTGAAAGTCTTCCGTTTGTTTAGTTTTTTTTTTAATCTCTGTTCACATGAAAACTCAAACGCATGATTTTAAGCACTATCTAGGGCATGTCAGGCCAACAGGTGCCGATATAATCTGTAAAACCACGCTGGCCAGTCAAAAGCCCAAAAAGTTTCAAATAGGAGGAGATAACAGCGCATTGCTCTGACATCACAAATATTTTGAAAATACCTTGCCAGGTGTTTTTAAAAAAAATTTAGTGACCTGGTGCAACGTTTGCGTGTGGACGTATGGCCAAACCACACAGAAAAAGCTGTGGTGTTAAAAATAACCACATTCACGTGGATAATGCCAATAATAAGTGCATATACTGATCACATGACACATCCAGAACCTGTGACGTTTGAGATCAGTGATCAAATCTGGTGTGAAATTGAAAGTTTAAGAAATGCAAACAATTATTGATCCTAATTTTGTCATAATTTGCTCTCCCTCTACTTGTTCCAAACCTATATTTTTTCTCAATGGTATAACAACAAACATTTTACTTTGAAAACGGCAGATTTTTTTTTTCCTTTTACTGAAAAACAAATATGAAAAAAAAAGATTTTTTGAATAATTTAAGTAACCAAACATTTGACAGCAATCATTGACTATTTTAATCTTCTTTTGTATTCAACAGCTGGAGGGCAAAAAAAGCATAACAATTTGTAACAACTTAAGGGAGACTAAATGCTGACAGAATTTTAGGTGAACCCTTTAAACTGATTAATACAGTTTTTTTTTTTACAGAGACAATGTTGATGCAACCAAAAATGAAGACACTGCCACATCTGGTACATATAAATATATTCATATGATAACATCATTACTCTAGCTCATATTAATTTTGTTTACAGGACATGTATAAAAGTATATCTTTTAACCGGCAGCAGACTACGTCTCACTAAATAACTGCCTAGTATTTTTGCTTTATTATGCAAAATGAACAATTAATTGTTTGAATGCTTGGAGTAATTTTGACTAGTTCCCACCAGTTACAACTGTGATCAAAAAAAGTGCTACGTAAATAAATTGGAAATAAATGCATCTTAACTCTATTCTTTTTAGAGCTTCAGAAGCATGAATCACTATCCAATTGTTAAATGCATGTGAAAGTTTAGCTTGTGCATTCTGCCTAACATTTCGTTTTGTATTCAAAAAAAATATATAATAATAATAACAACAATACATAAGAGTAGTCGGTACGGCATGACTGCATGGATGAGGAACACCTGTTCCATTCAATGTTTGTTGTAGAGGTAGCCATCTTACTCCCATAACAGAAACAACAGTAACCTCTGGCACCTTGCTTCCAGGGTGTAATTGAGTATTAATGGAAGCTTGACCCAGCCACTGTGAGAGTTGTTATCACCAGCCCATGGCTGGCAATGCTGGCTGTGTTTTAGAGGATTTGGTTATCTATTATTTATGAGGGATTACTCTCTCTTCTCTCCGCTGTGTAATATCAAGGCCCCCACTGGGTCGATTCGCTGCCTACACAGATCCATTCATGCTGAAGCCCACTCATTTTTTAACCTTGAGGGTGGATGTCCCATTAAGCACACCACATATATCCGAACACACGTCGGACATGTGTTTGAGGGTTTGCGGATGTTCCACAGGGTGCTGCTGTCGGAGCCAGCCAGCGACTTGTATTTCCATGTCTCGTCATGCGGGATGATGTAAAGCAACCGCTTTCCGATGCTTGAACCGGCTTGTTTCATATGCATATAAATATTAATAAAACCTAAATAAAAAAAAACTTTCCGCTAGACCACATTCCTCTATGCTGCTTTAATCTCCCTCAATTGAAAGCAAAGGCCCCAGAGACGAGGTGGGCAGAGAAAAATTCACTTTGTCATTCCTCATTCTGTGAATGTCTCCTATGTGGGTAGGACCCCTAATCCATCAACATCTCTTTTCTTATTAAATTCTTAAGGAGACACTTTCAATGCCCTCCATGTGCTCCTCTGTCCTCTCCCATCTTAAAAATAAATAGCCAAAGAAAAGCAGAGGGGAGTTAAAGTCCCTCATCTCGGAGTAACCGCAAACACTGTGGGAGGAATTCGCTAAGGATGAATTGAACCACTGACAGCATCGTTTACTTGTGCATGTGTCACTAACAGACCCATGTCAATCAGGTAAGAGTGCAACTGTGGCCAAAATGCATCGGTTTGATATCATGCAACAATTATAAAATTTAAATCAATTATGATAACAATAACTGCTCAGTTTATTAGGGATGCAGTTCCAGATTACATATGCACACACTTGCAGCATAGCATTTAAAGCAAATTAAGTTAATTGCTCTTGTTTTCTAACCCAATTTCAATTCAATATGCGCAACACACCTCGACTGGACTCGTAGTGATTACTTTTCTCATTATGTGTTATATAGCTTTACGCAGTTTGTAACTCTTTGACCCTGCATAGTTTAAAAACTGTCACTTATCCATTGTTTTTAAGCAGATGTGGATAATTAACCTGAACATTCAAGGCTTCCGGTGTTATCACTTGCAGTTAAGATGTAGAAAACATGTGTTGTGCTGCTTAATATTGCAAACTGATATCCATTATCATAATTATTAACACACATTTGTAGCACAAACAGTTTTACCATTTACTTAAATGCTAGTCTTGTAATTATTTACACTAAAAAGAATTCTGGGTTAAATACAACCTAGCACTGGGTAAAATATGGACAGACCCAGTGGTTGGGTTAAATGTTAGTAAGCCAAATGCTGGGTCAAAACAACCCAGTCACTGGGTTTGCCCATATTTTGTATTTAACTCAGCATTTTTAGAGTGTAGTAGCTAATGAATCTGAAGTCTTGCACATTGACAGAAAATAGTTTACTTCGCATTGCAAAACAGGGTAAATAACATTTAGCATACTGATCAATATTCCGTGCCAATACACATATGTTTCTCCTCCAAGCGCTATTTTAAGATAATTATGAATCAAATTTAAAACAATTGAGTTGGATGAGATGGTAAGCGAATTTAAGATTTCATGGAGCATTACAATTATAAGGTAACAAGTCGTTATTGAGCTAAATCCCTGTCAGGACTAACATTTACACTTCAAGTGCATCTCAAACTTTCCTATCTTGGACGCTTGTTTTGAGCACTGGGTTGTGGAGCATACATCAGTGTATTACAATCTGCTACACTTCACTTTGACTGTATGTCATTACTCAAATATACACATCTTTTAAATCCATTACGTTTACTTCATTTCATAACACTCACAGTATTCACCGTTTCAAAGCAGAGACAGTCTCTGGTCTCAGCTGGATAGCGAATAAGGTACAGGTTTCTGCACTTAAAATACCACACTCAGAAATGACACTATTTAATGAATTCATCCCTATGTTACGTTCGTTTCCATCCTTAAAGTAGACTTAGTTAGGTCAGGTGTTTCACTGCAGTTTCATCACTTCCACACTGACTATGCCTAGTTCTTTACTTGTTCCGAAAAGGCTCACATTATTCTTCTGTTAAGAATCTGCCTGCATACACAACGTGTTCGTTTTGGTCTTAAACGTTAGTCAATTAACTTGCCACTTGTTAAATGCCAAGAACTGATCGTTAAAAAATGTGATTGTTGTACGTTAGCTGAAGGATTATTACACAGCAAATATGCCAACAATGCTTGGTTCAAATAACTGCTGCTAATTCGCCTAAACAAAATAACTCACCTGAGATCATTTTTGTTCTCCCCATCCACGCTCAAAGGTTTCAGCTTCTTAAATATCAAAGGCTGTCTAGTGAAAAGAAAGTTAAAAGTGGGCATCGCTACCACTGCAAAGGCCAAAAGGGAGTGATACTCAAGAGAAAACAGAGCATTCTCATTAAGAGAAGAGAGAGGATGGAGACAGTGGCTTTAACAGAAAAGAAAATAATGAGTGGTGGGATGGAGTGACCTCTTGGGATGATCTGATGACAATAGACTTTCCCAGGCATTCTCTGGTTTATCACAGGTGGGCGACTAAAGCCACATAAGTCTGCTTTAGACAAGCAAACTAAATAAGTTTACGTATTAAAGGTCCTCATTGGCCATTAAGCCTGTTATGACTGGAACAGAGAGAGCCCTGAGAGAGCTAACGGTCCATTGTCCACACGCTCCGAGTTAAAAGTTATTTATACAGCATTTTGTTCGCTTTTTGAACACAGAAGGAAATTGACCTGAAAGCTAATTTGATTTTCAGGAGCATAATGTCTAAGACATTGGTATAAGAAGAGCCTAAAATGTGACTGACTTGGCAGTGAGGCTAAAGAGAGAACCGCATGCAGAGATAAAAGGACATAAAACTCAAATTATGACTTTGCTTGTGGTATAATGACATAATTTAAACTTATAATGGTCTGTAACTGAAACAGTGATGGACTGTTCTATAGTGGGTCATATGAAGAGACTTCAGCCTCACGGAGTTTCATTATCGTTAGTCAGTCATCCGTGATGAAGTCTGGCAATCCAAATCTGCTAAATCAGGGGTTCTTAACCTTTTTTTGGTCCACAGCCCATTTTTGGCACTACACCGAACTGCTGCCACAGAATTAAGCTACTGTAAGATCTCACAGTTGTCAAATTACATCCTTTAGAATAATGCCAAATTGTACTGTTTAGATGATTAAAATTTTTGACTAAATATTAAATGTTGAAAAGTCCCTTACAGCAGAAAGCATACATCTCGTTTCTACTGTTGCATCCAACTCAGATCAATGTTTCGTTTTGATTGCAACAATTTCTGAACCTGCCTTACACCAAAAAGTGCAAGTACACACATATATACACACACACACACACACACACACACACATATATATATATATATATATATATATATATATATATATATATATATATATATATATATATATATATATATATATATGAGAAAAGGTTCAATATTGAAAACACCTGGTGCCACACTTTACCTAATTAACTAAAAACACCTGCAAAGGCCTTTAAACGGTCTCTCAGTCTCGTTCTGTAGGCTACACAATCATGTGGAAGACTGCTGACTTGACAGTTGTCCAAAAGACGATTGTTGACATCTTGCACAAGGAGGGCAAGACACAAAAGGTCAATGCAAAAGAGGCTGGCTGTTCACAGAGCTCTGTGTCCAAGCACATTAATAGAGAGGCGAAGGGAAGGAAAAGATGTGGTAGAAAAAGTGTACAAGCAATAGGGATAACCGCACCCTGGAGAGGATTGTAAAACAAAACCCTTTCAAAAATGTGGGGGAGATTCACAAAGAGCGGACTGCAGCTGGAGTCAAGGCTTCAAGAACCACTACGCACAGACGTATGCAAGACATGGGTTTCAGCTGTCGCATTCCTTGTGACAAGGCACTCAGCGTCACAGAGTCTCTCCTGGGCTAAAGACAAAAAGGACTGGACTGTTGCTAAGTGGTCCAAAGTTATGTTTTCCGTTGAAAGCAAATTGTGCATTTCCTTTGGAAATCAGGGTCCCAGAGTCTGGAGGAAGAGAGGAGAGGCACAGAATGCATGTTGCTTGAAGTCCAATGTAAAGTTCCACAGTCAGTGATGGTTTGGGGTGCCATGTTATCTGCTGGTGTTGGTCAACTGTGTTTTCTGAGGTCCAAGGTCAACGCAGCCATATACCAGGACGTTTTGCTTCCTGCTGCTGACCAACTTTATGGAGATATGGATTTCATTTTCCACACAGTGCCAAAGCTACCAGTATGTGGTTTAAGGACCATGGTATCCTTATTTGGCCAGCAAACTCCCCTGACCTTAACCCCATAGATTTTCTGAAGAAGAAGATACAATATGCAAGGCCATTATCAGAGCAACCTGGGCTCTCATAACACCTGAGCAGTGCCACAGACGGATAGACTCCAGGCCACGCTGCTTTGCTGCAGTAATTCAGGCAAAAGGGGCCCCAACTAAGTACTGAGTGCTGTACATGCTAATACTTTTCAGTTGGCCAAGATATTAAAAAATCCTTTCTTTGTATTGGTCTTAAGTAATATTTGAATTTTCTGAGATACTGAATATACGATTTTCATTAGTCGTCAGCTATAATCATCAATAATAAAATTTATACTTTTTTATATATGATATCAAATTTTAACATATTTGATATCATATATAAATATATTTAATGTATAAAAAAGTTATTAAATATACAAGCATGTGTTTGTATTTATATATACATAATATACACAAATACATTAAAGAAAAACATTTTGGATCGCAAATAATTAACCATTTAAAAGCATTAAATACAATATGATATAATAATAGAAATTAGTTACATATACTTGTCATATGTAAAGGGTATTTATTTAAATGATTCAATCATTATGAATAAATTAAGGATGTGTTAAAATGCTAAAAGGATAGTAAATACTAAGATTGCAAGAAAAGATTTCTATTTTGTATAAATATAATATTAAAGGTCACTGTATAAACTTTTATATATATATATATATATAAAAATATAATAATATATATATATATATATATATATATATATATATATATATATATATATATATATATATATATATATATATATATATATATATATATATATATATATATATATATATATATATATATATATATATATATATATATATATATATATATATATATATAATATATATATATATATATATATATATATATATATATATATATTATATATATATATATATATATATTATATATATATAAAATTAAATATAAATATATAATATTACTTTTAATATTCTATATAAAATATATATATATAAAATTATTTTAAAATAAAATTACATTTAAACTACACTAAAATAATTTTTTTTTGTTTGTTTTTATAGCTTACGCTTACTCATTAGGCTTCATCATCTTTGTCCTGATAACTCAGGGGAGACTCTAATGTCTCCCTCAAAATTGGCAAAGAGCAGCAATAGTTCATTAGGTAGTTTATTAGCTCTATGTGACCTGCTAGGGCTGCCCCAAACGGTCTCCATCTAGTCTCATCTCTGTCTGTCTGTCCCGGTCTCTCCCTTTCTCCAGACCCTTCTTTCTGCAGCTCATGTCCTTATCGCTATAGGATACAGAAGAAGAGCGTTGTGCCGAATTACCGTCAACTTTTATCTCAGGCTACAGAGCCGCAGGGTCTGGGAGACCAGATCTGATAGCCTGAGCTCATCTAATGACCTCTGGGCCTGCACTCAACCTTTTAACGTCTAGCTCTTCTGCTGGATTTATTGTGCTCATAAAGCAGGAATCGTTATTATCAGGCATTGTCCCGAGGACAGCATGACTCGGTCTGGTTTACTTGTCCGAGAAACTTTTCAAAGATGTAATTAGAACTGACTATCCTACTAGTAACGTCTACGCCACATTAAATAGTGGGAAGAAATGCTTGTCAATCATTGTTTGGTAAAGGAGAAAAGATCTGCCCTTAGAAGTGGCCTTCAAATTCACATGCACCCAGTCCTGGTCTACAAGAAGGAGGTTTGCTCCACCCATTCTAATGCAGCACTATCAAATAGGAAATGGCTTCCTAATGGTTCCCGCTAGCTGCTAATTCAATAAATGCACTGGCTGCCTCTTGTTTAGCCTTTTGGGAGAAGCATACAAAAAAAAAGTCCAAAGAAAGATGAAAAAAAATAACATGAATGGATCATCTAGATATAGAGATGCACACTGTCCCTCCAGCATTTCTTCAATGGGGTTTGAGAGCATCGGTCCTGAGAGCAGATAAGTAATATTTATCACTGCCACATGTCTCTTGAGCTTATAAGACAAGAAATCTCTTTTCCCGTCTCTCTTTGTCATGTAACCACGGCAACAAAAGCAACTCAATTTGTAGAGCGTGCACATGATATTATCTGTATACTGTATTTTCTTGATAAATGCAGAAAAGCATGCGACTGTGAAAGATGCTTCTCGGCAAATGGAGGGCTTCAAGCTTTTTTCGGAGTTTGCGTGTCAGTGTGTGCATCTGTTTGTAAGTGTGCATGACTAAGTGCAGCTGTCAGTTTCTCAATATTTCATAAGCTCTTCTGCTATGTGACAGGCTATGTGATGCAGCCGTAGAAAAGAAAGCTAAATGCATATATCAGAATGTCATCCTGAAGTTCATGAGCAACTGATCATACTGGCAAAGTTCTGCATTGATGTGCTTCAAATAAATAACGGCTGGTTATACAAACAAAAAAGGGGACGTCCTGGCTCATTTGGTGCCAGAGGCGATATAAAACATGACCCAACAACAACAAATGAAAATGTTTTGGATATCTGCGACAGTGTGATTTGCTAATGGACAAAAGTACATATAAAAATCCAATTCAATAAAATGTAAATGGCTTATATAATTAAAATGTTGGCTATATAATAAAATTAAATGAGAAATAAAAATAATAAGCAATTAATATATATATATATATATATATATATATATATATATATATATACACACACACACACACACACACACACACACACACATAACCATTATTATTATGATGATTACTGATTTTGTCCATTTTCATTTGCATTTAAATCCACTTGCCTCAGTGATGAAAGTTGACCTGACGTTTCTAGATGTGTTTTTGAAATGCTTTATGAGAAACATTGTGTCCTTTTCTCCATATAGATCTTTACTTTTTGTCCGCCCAGTGCTCTATCAAGATACGGGCGGATTAAAATCAATACCAATCATCAATCATGAAAAGACATTCAATCTATTGGGAAACGTTTTATGTGAGGAGGAAAGATACCGGTGAGGGAGACAACAGCAGAGCTCAGAGAGATACAGTATTAATTATATAAAATGGAGAATAACCCGTGGCATACAGGCACATTTGGAAACGGACATTAACCCCTCAGGGCCCACTTATCTCTACGAGATCTGAATGCAACACGGACCTTTTGAAAATGCTAGAGGACATGGGAATCATGCAGCTGGGGATAAAACCATGAAGAGCAGTGGGCTAACCTAATTGCTCTCAATATAAAAGGTATATTGATGGCACTTAAATGAGACTATGGCCTCCACACCGTATAAATCAGCACCACCGCTAAGATCCAATCTATTCCTGTGTGCATTCATCACTTCAAATGACTCCAAACATGCGGTATATGCAGTGCTCTATAAAGCCTATATTGCATGTAAGGTGTGTGTAGCTTTAGGATTGCTGGAAATATTAAAGTTTTCCATGTCCCAAGAGGCAGATTTTTCTCAGTTTCCAATGAATTTTGTATGTAATCTGATGAATGATCCACACTTTAAAAATTGAAATATCATTGCAGAATCTAGCAGTGCTCATATGATATTATAAGACTCCAAGTAATCTCTGCTATAGCATACTGTCACTGCAGAGAGGCAGTCACCTGAAGAGTGTGAACAAAAATACATAAAGTCTTAATATCATGTGGTTATGGGAAGCGCCTATGTGTATCAGCACACACACAAACATACATGTAATCACTGCTGTCTCATTTATAAACAGTCTTTTACACTAATAGGAGCTCAGCTTTCCATTTGTGGTTTAATTCTGGATGGCTGTTTGCAATTGGCCTTCTACACAACTTCAATTAATGTCATCATAATGTTATAAAGAGAGAATTAGAAATCTCGAAATCAATCTAGAAATGCACTGTGAAATGTTAATGAAAGTACAGTCCGTTTATAATGAAAACAATAAATAATAATGTTTGTATTAAATAATAATAGTTATCGCATTTGTACTTTGTAGATTGTAGGTTAAAATATATATTTAATACTTATTTTTGTTATTAAACCAAAGTATTTGACTGGTTTTGCTATTTTGCAATATATAATCTTTATTCTTCAAGATTCAAACATGTCTCTGTGTGAAACTGTGTGCTGATATTTTTGAAGTAGGCATCAAAAAAAAAAAAAAAAAATGTGAAAAGTGTGTACTGATAATTTTTAAAGTCAGCATAAAAAAAACACATGCTGATATTTTGGAAGCCAGCATCAAAACAACAAAACAAAATGTAAAAAATGTGTGCTAATATATTTTTGGAAGTCAGCATAAAATTTTTTTAAAAATCAGTGTGTACTGATTTTGGAAGTCAGCATCTTAAATTGAAGTAATTTTAGGCTGTTCAGTATATATATATATATATATATATATATATATATATATATATATATATATATTAGTGCAACATATAGAACACACTTTAGCTGTGTGAAGTTTGTAAAATGTGTGACCCATAATAGTAAACTAAAATTAAACCTTTTGTAAAATCTTTTAAATGACATTACATCTGTAAAAAACATCATTTAGAAACTTTAGAAATGTATGATACATTGCTAAAGTTATTTGGTGAATGTAATACATTGGCTACTGGCCGTTTCAAAGGCAAACCATGCCTCTGTAGTGTTTTCGACCCAGCTGTTTTAGCAGACATTCAGGCAGAGACACACTGTCCCCTGCTGAAGCCACCTGGCTGAATGGCGGTTCTGGAACAGGAGGGAGCAGGTGAGAGGGAGAGACAGACCGGGGGACACAGCAGGTAGACCGTCCTGCCAAAGCATTGTCTCTGGAGCTGTGTGCCGGGTGCACCTGCTGTCTCACAGAGAGCTGCTGCTAATCCTCAGGGGCCTGATTTGGCAACCTTGTACTCTGGCTGTTTTGCAGATATTTACTGAGAGATACAGCAGCCTGTGATAAATACGGCTCTGATTCTAAATAATGAGATAATATAATCCCAGGCCCAGGCTGAGCATTTCAAAACCAAACTTCTGTCATCATTAAACATTAGGGAGAGAGTGAGAGGTTCAGATGGAAAGAACAGGATAGTCAGCTCGCTAATGACTCTGAGTTCAAACTACAAGGTCGCATGTGCTGGCAGCAGAGCTGTGATATTTTTGGAGAAGTCAGAGGGCTTTTTTGTCCTGGTCTGGTTGGTTCTGGCAAGATTAGGAACAGAACAGGCTGTTCAGAAAAAAAAAAAAAAAAAAAAAAAAAAAGCGCTCACTGTCAGACACTGCAAAATGCCCTATTTAGCAAAGCACGAAATATCTTTAATATTAATCCGTAACCCACAATCTCTGTCAAAATAGATAAAGTTCAGTTATTTTCTTTTATCCTTTTCTTTGTATTATATTTTATTTTCCAATTTGACCAATTTGCATTTTAAAGGAATAATTTGCTTAAATGTGTGTCTCTCTTTCTTTCTATGGGAAAGAAAAGAAAAAGGAAAAAATACATTGCAGGCATAATAATCAATGATGACTTTCAAACATTTAAAAGCAATACAAAAGCACCATACATAAATACATATACACGTGTGTGTGTGTGTGTATGTGTATGTGTGTATATATATATATATATATATATATATATATATATATATATATATATATATATACACACACACATATACACACACACAAATAAATGATATATGAACAGTTTAACTTATTTTGAATAACTATTAAAATAAGTAATTAAAATAACGCAAAAGCACATGTCTTTTTGGTCATTTTACAGTGTATGTTTTAGCTGTTCAAGCTTCAATTTAACCTGAAATAATTATTAAACCTCTTTTTCCATATGTCACTGAATGAATCACCCCATGAAAAGGTCTTTGTAAATCACTCACAGGGAAATAAAGGAGAAGGAAAGAGTATGAGAGAAATCTCTCAACATTATAAGGTGGGGGCAGATGTAAGGGAAAAGCACATTTAGAAACAGAGCAGTAAATTCAAGGCTTGGTATATGAATGTAATAATCCATACAGAGAAGTCTGTAAGGTAGACCAAAAGTAAGACATAAATGATTTGTGCATCTGCAAGGTACAGCCACAAACTCCATGTCTTCATAAACAGAGGGCTATTAAATGTGTAACTGAGGCTAGAGGGAGATTGGGTAATCAATCATATGAACCACTGGTGGGTAGACCACTGTGTGTGTGTGTGGGCTACACACACACACACACACACCCCTATATCTAGCTGTCATGGTCTCACATAGACCAACACATCCCCATCAACAACCTATCAGGGGTTCTCTTACGTACGTTCAGTCTTTTCTCCTCATTTACTTTTACAGAAAAAAAGAAAAATCAAAATTGTACTCAAGTGTTCATTATACTATTGAAATACAAAACATTTAAATAGTTATGTAACTAATTTTACATAATTTGTAGGCAGTAGAAATAAATTGTTAATCCTTTAAAAGTGAAGAAAATGTCTAAAGGTGGGAAACAAACAAACAAACAGTTATTGTTTTTAAAGAAGTTTCTTGGGCTCATCAAGGCTCATTTTAAATAAAAAAAAAAACAGAACAAAAAAGTACTATGTAAAATATCATTGCCATTTCAATTAATGGCTTTCTGTTTCAGTATATTTTAAACTAATTATTCCTGTGATGTAAAGCTGAAGTTTTATCAGCCATTCTTCAGTGTAAATGATACTCCAGAAATCTTTCTTATATACTGATTCACTGCCGATGTTGGAAGCATATCATACTTATTAAAAAGTAAAATTTGCTTAAATGTGTCTCTCTCTCTCTTCTATGGGAAAAATATATATGTACACACACACACACACAAGCTTGGATTTAACCTGATATATTTGTAAATGACTCGTATCATACATTTTTTAATTTCATTTTATTTTATATTAGCTCAACCATATAAACCTATGGTAGCTAGCTTACAGTAATTATCACCTGTTGCTGAACGTGAGTTAATACGAGTATGAGTTAATATATTTAAGAGATGAAAGAGGGAATTAAAAAAATAGATATTCACATGACAAACAGGCACCCATATTTCTGGATTCGACATGGTTTATGAGAACATGTTGCTGAGTCAGACCTTAGGACAAATTACCATATGGAAATGTTCAGAATATGAGATTAGGGGCGGAGAGTGATCCTGAGGGAAATGAATCGAGTGTATCACTATCTGCCAGAGAAAACATCTGCATCCACACATTCTTAAATCTGTCACTGGTAAAGACTTATGATCACTGAAGACTAGAGCAAATCTACACATGATGACTACAGAGCAGCTCTGTTTTACCGAGGAGCTTCACATAGACTGATCCAAGGTATCTGTATGTAAAAATCAGCCTAAAGCTTGACCCTGTGTTAATCATTCATTTCTCCAGTCTAATTCACTGGCTCATCTAGCAAAGCCCAGGGCTGTGAATATTAATTTGTGATAATTTAGCAGGTCAAGACTTACATTTCTCATGCACCCCCAACATTGTTCGTAACGGCAACCAAGTGCATTAGCATGAAAAGCAAAGAGAACAGCAGCTCCCCGTCTACTTGTGTTTCTGTGGGATACTGGTCTCTAGACAATACAAACCATCTTGTCTAAAGCTACCAGCTCTGTTTTCCTTTGTATATTTCATGCAGCTCAGTCGAAGCTTAAGAGCGCTCACATTCTCTGTGGGTTTGTCCACAACATTTTATCTTTCTATTGACACCACGCTTTTGAGAACGTATATAAATAGAAATGCATCAACATGTTTTAAAAGCCTGACTGTGGAAATTTATCCAACGATGGACTGGAGATATTCTTCCCAAGTTACTTATACTGGCTATATCGGTTTTATCAATCTGATATTTCAATGAATCGTTGCTTTTTAATGAGCGATATTTTAAAAGTAAGTATCGCTTGATTGCCAACAGTTTGCCAACACAAAAACAAAACACCAAAGATGATGATACATTATGAATAGGAATAAGATCTCGCAATGAATTTGCTTTAATGTCGGTCGCTATAAAGATGGTTTCTATTTCAACCCGATGTCATTTTCATCTTCAGTTCTCTCCCGCTTTAATTCTTTCCTTCTCATTGCTCTCCATCTATCTAATGGGCCAGAGATATTGGGCAGGCACTAATTATGCCACGAAGGGCAGAGGAGTGATGACAGAATGGCTCATCAAAACCAGAGCAAGTAACAGGCTGCTGATGGGGAGCAAAAACAGATCATAAATTAGCAAACAAGAAAACCGCACGCACATATTTGCTTAAAAGGTTTTGCCACACAACACGCAGGTTGCTGTATGTTTTCTGTCACATCGGTTCAATATCCGATTAAATGGAATCAGGAAGACTACTGCATCAGGGGATTTTTTTATTTTATTTTTATAAATATAGAAAATAAATAAATAAAACCCAATTATAACCACAATTTTTATAAACCGTTGGAAACCCCTGAAGGAGAGACCTGAATCTTCAGCCAGAGGCAAACTTGCACTTAATAAGAACCGTAGTTTTGTTGACCAAGATGCTTTGCTCTCAATTACTCGTTTCTCAGAGCTGCGGCACTAACCAATGAGGCTGAGGGAAGCTATTAGGCTCCTCATGTACGAGCAGCATGACAAGATTTTCTGCAAACCTCTGCACTCTTTTATTCAAATTGAGCGTGTGCGTTTGTTTTGCTTAATAGATATTTTACAGTTAGCGAGTGCCTTTGTTTGTCCCGAAACCCACTTATAGTTAGCATCTTGCAGTTCGTTTCTATTTACTTAATTATTTTTTTTTTTAGACAGTGAGGTGTAGCTGTCGCCAAGATAGGTTAAAAGGCTCGCCATGGGGAAAAAGTGCTTTCTTGTTCCTGACAGAAAATGACTTCAAGGAATGGACTCTTGACTAATTGAGCACAGGGACGCTTCTTCAGATGAGGTCTTTGAAGAGAGATGAAATGGAATGAAGTACAAGTTCTCTCTCAGAATGAAATTCCAGATGAAGAACATGAAATATAATGAATGCGGATCTAATGAGGATGATTTCTTGAGAAACAGGCTTTCGACTTGACTGAAAACGATCGTTATACATGTGTCATGTACTGTAAATGTTCACAACCTCTTTAATGGCTTGTGACTAATCGCGTTTCATTGCGTATCTGCTTGCATTACAACAACTATAATATGACTTGTTTACACTAGTGCCATCTGTCTCAGGTGAGCTGATCGCGAGTCAAATGGAGCTAAACAGAAATACATTTCAGTGAAATTTACTTAAAAAGTTAAGTGGAATACAATTTATTTAATGAGCACCTTCACCGTGGCGTTCAAAGTCATTTAACAACAGAAAAAAATAGCAGTATACTATCATCTATTTAAACCATTACCATCTGCCTCAGGTGACCCGATCACAAGTTATTAAAATAAAACAACACAAAAAATACAATACAATACAAAAAACCAAGATCACCTGTAAACCAATCACTGAGCTAAAACAATGGTTTTAAACTTGGCCAAAAATCATGCAGCAGATGCTTGACTAAAATGAGCACTTCACTAAAAAGCCAGAAATGTTATGTTTGTGTATATTTAAAAAGCTTAATTTTTTTCTACTCAGAATAGCCATTTTCCAATAGCTAATTAACACTGTTATACACACACAATATTAAAATACATCCTATAAATTCACACTCTTGAACTAAAAGGGAGCTAATTTTTATGTATTTAGCCAAATGCTAATATCCGGACATCTAGGCCAGGCAACATGAAGATGTGATACTGAATTATTTTGATAAGGGTGATGAAAGATGAAGAGAATCAGGTGTTCCTCATCACATGTTCCCAGCAGGGGTCTGTTTGTCACACGCTGTCATAATTCTGGACTCAGGCCAACCAGAGAAGGGCAAGACACTGACAATTCGAGTAGAGCCGTATCCCTCATCACACACAACTCAAAAAGAGTCTCTAGTTAGAAAGTTGTATTATGCCGTTTTAATTAGACCCTCTCTGTGAGCACCTTTCTGCCTGCGGGCTGTGTGGAAAGTTTGGCTTTTGAAAAATCCACGCAGACGGAGTTCAAATCTTGCAGAGTCTCGAAAAGTAAAACGAGACCTTTCTATATATGGCTTGTCAGGAAAAAAAAAAAAACTCACTGTGACATGCCAAGTTGGCATTGTTCCTGGCGTTTTTCTTGCCTTTAGTCGAGCCAAGAGATGGCATTAGTTATGGTAAACCCCTAAGGTCTCAGAGTGATGGTTTTCATTAGAAAGAGCGTGGCTTATCATCAGGAGTCTGACATTACAACGCTACCAGGTTCATCGGGGGTATGACACGTGGCAGAACGAATCCCATTTCCCTTGGACTCTGAGGGGAACAGTTGGGCTAACGTCAGACAGCAGCCGCCATTATGTTTGTTTCTGAATATTCTGGAGGTCCTCTTTTTCAAATGAAAAGAAAGTCTCTGTGAGAGACTTCAGGCGTACTGATAATGAGTTCAGGGACCCATCCTCCACCATCCCGGACACCTGTATGGTTTGACTTCTCACCTTCTTCTGTCAGATGACAGAGTGATATATCACTGCATAGAAAGTGACGGGTACAAGAAGCCAATTCGTCACTTAAGATGGAAATGTCACAATACAAAGTCAGGAATGGCAAGATTAAAAGTTAGTTCTCTCACATTCGCGCACACACAGAGACACTTAATTTGATGCAACGTAATACGTTTTTAAAAAGTGTGTGATACTAATATTATATAATGAAGATTTTATTTGCAAAAAACGGATAGCTCCGTTTTTACCAGTTTTCAAAAAGCTTGCTTTGTCATTGTGCATTCTAAATAACTGCAATCAAACTGAAGTTGGGTTATTTTGATTAGGTTAAAAAAATAAAATAAGAAAAAGCATGACTTTGAAAAAAAAATAAATAAATAAATATATATATATATATATATATATATATATATATATATACACACACACATATACACACAATTTTTGCCATGCAACCATCACCACATTTTAAAAACAGAAATTGTTTGTAACATTAGAATTGAGGCAAACGCCTAATACAGTGTTTCACTAGGGGAGATCATAAACTATTTGCACCAGATTCAATGTACATATTCAATTTGCTTATACTGTCTTTTTTTTTTTTTTTTTTTTTTTTTTTTTAGCTTACATCATGCTAATGTACATGCAAAAGCATGATTTGTCTATTGTTAATGTGTAATTATTGTCTTTGAAAATATTACTTTAAAATAAAATATAATGGTGCATAAAATCCATCAGCACTGATTGCGCTGCAGATAACAGCGGGTCAGAGTTTGTAAGTGTTCCATAACCTTTCTAATTTCCTGCATCAATTAACCCACACCCCCTCCCAAAATCCACAGTGAATGTGTACAATAATAAAGCAATGAACCAATCTACCTGCTCTGTAAACTCTAACACACTAATGCTCCATTCCACAAACGTTTAACAAAAATGCTTTGGATGGCTCTGACCGGCACTGACCCCGCCAACCTCCAACCATTTATTCTCAGAAGCGCTCCCCACCCTGAATCGAATACCAATGCTATGGTCACCTTGAAAGTCCAATAAAGAAAGCACCAGTGAAAACATTAAGTGCTCCGACCACACACCCTTGGGGTGTCTCTACTCCCTCTGTCACTCTAATCCTTTATCGTTTGTAATTGAAGTAACAATTACATTGTGACCCTCTGTAGAAAATAAATCTTTCGCTCTGGCTGAGCTCTATCCGTCTTCATTAGCATGGCACTGATGTGGTGTTTATTATCTGCTGAGTAGGATCCGGGTCTCCTGAGGCATGGCACCAATTCACAACACTACAGCGCTCTGCTGAAGATACCTGAAGAGCACAGAAGCCATTCAAAGATACGCCAGCATCAAAACCCGAAGGAGAACAGTGCATACGTCAACAAACCAGCCATTAAAAGGAAACGCGAGATATCGATTCGCCAGCCCAAGAACAAAACGCTCGCATGTTACATAATCTACAGGGATTCAAAATGTGAACGACGTAGAAAGAAGACATTAAAGGAATCCTATTTTGCAGTTAGAACATAAATCAGTGGTAGTTGCAGCAAAACGCAGGATGGTACATTCAGAAAAAAAAAAAAAGCTTCACACTCATTAAAGTTATTAAATCATTTTTCCCACCAGATGTTTCATTTATCACACCGAGGCTCATTCAGCAAGCTCTGCGGAATAACACACAAACAGATACACATTCACTGGTGTTTAAGCCTGACCCAGGAGGGGGGGGGAGGAGGCCATCGTAGCCCTTCAGAAGGTCTGTCTGGCTCAGCGAGGCAGTCAGTTAGGCCGAGCCCCTGCTGGCGACTGGCCCCTTCATTATCTGCTTTTAATTGCTTATTTAATGGGCTCTCCTCAAGCACCGTAGCCCTGCTGTGAGAGTTAGACTGCAGCTTGGCTTCAGCCTTCCTAGCCAACGCTCCGCATCAGCAGGATCGCAGCAGGGCATCCAAACCCACGACCAGCATCCTCCTCTGCGTCGTCATTACTGGTTGTCGCTTTAATCGGTACATACAGCTCTGGCTGGAGGGTGAATTCTGCATTTATAGGATCCCATCGCACTGGAAGATGCTCATTTGACCCTTGTTTACTATAATTACACTGTCCGCGAGTGTCTCAAACACGTCTTTTCCCTTTCATGGTACTGCAAGCTGCAATTTACCCATTTCATAATGAGCACCTATGCAATTGCCCTCCAATCACATCAGACAATGAGAGCTGACGTGAAATTCACACAGAATTTTTCCATTATGTGAAACGTAACAGGCAAGTCTAGATATAAATATGTAATATTCTGAGTTTAAGAAATGTTTTAGAGCATTTACAATGGAAGAATATGGGTGTATGTTTATGATAAAAGGTAAAGTAAGGTAAAGTAACGTTGTAGGTACAAAACAGGTTATGCTCAATCAGCAGCATTTATACCAAATTGTTGCATTTGTGCACTTTGTGGACTGCCATAAGAATATAATTTCGGTTTCTCTCAAATTTTCAAAGAGAGAGAGAGAAACTTAAAGGCATTAATTTACGCAAACAGGCCTATATATATATATATATATATATATATATATATATATATATATATATATATATATATAAAGCAGAAGTGTAAAGCGCAAGCCATATTTTGATTTAATAAAGTAATATTCTGACTATTAAATATAATATTTTTAAATTATTAGTAATAAATTTTAGTAATATTTTTAAATTATATTTAGAGATCAGTTTGTTTTAATTTTAGCTGAAAGCATTGGTGCAATTTTGCTTATTACAAAAAAAAAAACATCATAATTTGGCTCTTTGAGAAAAAAAAACAAACAGATTTGGAAGCAAACAGGCTTTTTTTTAAGATTTAAAAGCAGAAATGGATTTATTTACAGAATTGTCTAGATTTTATTGATTATTGAAAGGCTAGTTAGGGTGATGTACATTCAATCGAAGCAAATAATTATTTTATAAACGCAGAATTCTTCTGCTAAACCTATATAACTTCAAACCATATAACCAATATAGCTGTATTGTTTGAGATTTCCAGCTCAAACCATTTTACAATCATTTTATGGTTTTGAGTGGGGCACTTTAATAACAACGTTGAAAATCTGAATATAATTTTACACAGAAAAGGTTAGTGATTTTTCATCCAAGCATGCATATTATTTACTTATTACACATACTTTTAAATCATATTTTACATGCTCTTGACGCATTGAATATTTTTAATCTTTAACCCAGCTTAAAAAAAAAAATGATCAAGTCAAAATTAGTTTTTGTGATGATAAACACTATGGCACAAATACTGTCGATTGAGCTCAACATGTACTGAACCCAATAGATTCCATTAAGCACTGAATAAAAAGGCATTAATGCCAGATTGAATGCTGCAGTTGATTGCCTGCTCTGCTCTGATTGCTGCACAATGCACTGGTGAACACCACAAATGCCAAGCTGCTCATCACATGGTTGAAACGGCAGCATGCCAGAGGTGACCTTTTCATCCTATCCCTGTCATGCTTCATCATGTCTCGCTCCTAACCCACGGCAATGCCACACAGACAGCACTTCTTCAATGCCGCCGAGCGCACTGCGCGGCTCTGAGACCGCAACCGCAGAGCGATATGAACACCTGCGAGCTCCGAGCACGTACGGAAAACACGGCGCGGTTGCATGTGTAGAGCTTTTATGAGAGGATGTGTAACGCTTGGCTGAGGGCTGGTGTCGCAAAATGTGCGAGGAACATATTGAACGGTGACGCCACCAAGTGGAACGCATCACCACTTTCTGCTCATTACTGCTTTCCACAAGACATTAGCTCAGCAGTCAGGCTCGCTTTAATTATAGAGGCCAGCTCCAATACCACATCCTGAGTTTAAACGTCAAAACACAGGTGTAAACATTCCCCGAGAGGTGCTTAGCCATGCGGATAAGAATAAAGCCTGTACGAGTATAAAAGACATTAAACGATTCCAGTCCCGCGTTGTGCTGTTTGTGAAATAGACTTATCTTTCAGTCTATGAACAAAAACGCAGTCAATAATGCCCAATTCTTAAACTCAAACCGAAAGAGTTTTTCCCCCTCTAGTGGCATGTAATCTAATCGAGCCGATCAATATGCATCCTCCCCTGAATCATTAAAAGACAAGCAGTCCAGTCAGCTCAGATTTTCAGTATGATTGCAGAAATTCTACAATTGCACTTCCTCCACTGACAAGTCATTTGTAAGAAGAAAGCGAACATTACAAATTAAGTAATTAAGTCTGACTGGAGCAAAAACAAATAGCAAAGCTTTTATCTTGCTTCCAGTAAATGCAAAGTCATTAGTGATTTGGGCTAACAAGCAATTGACAGTGGATTAAATAATTTTAATGAGGTGCAAGACTTTCCTCTAGCCAAATACGAGAATAATTAAATAAGAGCTAGTTTACGTGTCCGAGGCTTCAAAATTTCAGTGAAAAAGTAAAATAAAATACAAATAAATAAATAAAGCAAATGGGCCGAATCATTTAATTAATGCTTATCTCTTACTACGAGTAATTCAGGGAAGGAAAAGTTGCGCTATTTACTTTAAGGAACTCTGACAAACATTTTAACTCATCACACTACAGACTTTAAAGTCTCATTTACTAATTAATACAAATGAAGCAACACTAAGACTCTGAGCTTGAGGGAGGATAATGCAGTACTGTCTGCTTACTGAGGGATAATGCACTCAGGGCTGCATTAGCATCTACTTCAAAATGCTTTGTGCAGCATGCAAAAAACACTTATGTTTAAACCAATAAAAGAGCACCTGGCAAATATGATAAGCTTGTGCGGGCTCCGTGCCAATTTAGTGCATCATATACCTGCTCATTTATGGCTTGGTGAAGTAAAGATAATCAGCTCTGAAAGCGTTTGCTGACTCAGAATAACATGATGTCAAAACACGTTGCGATTATGGAGATCGTGAAAGCAGATGTTATTTTACATAAAAATGTAAATAAAATGTAAATAAATTTGACAAACGATTGTTCACGTTGCTGATGAAGACCGCGTCGACGGGGTGCCAAACTAGGGACTACTTCACTACAAAATTCACAGTATCGATTAAGTCTGCATGAAAAGAACACAAATCGGTCCATAAAAACAAAGAGAAGACAAATTATGTGTTTTGCCTGCGAGTCACAAGCTAATTTAAAAAATGCATTCAGTAGCTCACATAATAAATTTATCACGCACTTATTTATATAACCGCCCATATAAATGTGAAACAGTCCCCTTCGGAGAGCAGAAATACAGTACTTTGACATATTACAGAAGAGACATACTTAAAGATCTTTAAAGAAGAGTTACTGTACTGCTGAAATATGAGTCCGTAGTTATTATATTTCACAGTTTTAGCTATGTGCAGAGATTTGAAGCAAAAGTGCAATAGATTTCTGGACTGTCACGGAGAACCAACAGCTGGCATGCTGTGTCAAATAAAACACAATCTGTGTGCTGGAAGTGCTTCTTCCTATAGTGTCGATTGGATTACACATTTCCTGACCTCTGCTCCTGCAGTCTGTTGATAGCGCTCTAGTTTCTTATGTGATGTTGAGCTGCGATCATATGAGGACATCTGAAACCTCCTGTCAAACTGATTTCTTCCAGTATATCGGTATAAAATAATGGCCCTGCAGGAACACTGTTTGGATTTTTGATTGTGTGTGTGTGGATTGTAAATGTAGATAGATGTAAAAGATGCAGCAGGTGTTCTCTGCTGGGTGTGCATGAAGACGGATGAGCTACTCAGATCTTTTATATTGATGATGATGAACCCCCATAATTCCACACACCTGCACCTTTGGAGACATGGCGGGAGGAAGCAGATCTAGGCATTGCAGTGAAGCTGCATTTTTTTTGGGGGGGGGGTGTATGAACAGAAGCCTACTTGGCATTAACGTACCTTGGTGCACTTTTTTGCAAGCCACAAAATAAGTACCAATAAGTAAATCAGTGCAGTTTCCAAAAGAAATCATTTTCACACAATTACTTGAAGAATATCATGTTATGACTTTAAAACATTATTAATATGTTGGGAGATTTACACACACAGCTTCATATCTATGGGCTTTCATAGATGGTGGGTTTACTCGGTAGCTCAAATCCCCTGTAAAAAGGTTCAACAAAACAGTTCAAATCTGTGTAAAAGAAATTTGAAATGGCACGGTTGCGTCAACAAATGCCTTTTGATATCAGTTTTGCATTTGTTAACACTGTCGGTGTAGGGCGTATTTGCAACATGATAGAGCATTCATTTTTAACACCGGATATATGTATATAACGGTCGCTATATGTAACTGAAGCAACATAATAAAAACAGAGCAATTCTATGAAATGAAATAAATATGTGTCAGGGTCATGTACTGAACTTGTGCTTTAGTGCCACTCGATGGACATTTCTCTTTGAAACTGTGGTGAAACATGCAGTAGGGCACATAAAAACCCTAGGCACAGTATTTTTATGAGACCAGGTTGACAGAAGCAGAGTCGACGACTAATTGTATCAAATACTGCATAATATATACTGCCATTCAAAACTTTGTGGTCGGTAAGATAAAAAAAAATTAATGAACTTATCTTTCTAGATTGTTTGATCAATATAAAAACACTTATTTGAAAGAAATATTTTGTAACATTATACAGTCTTTGTCACTTTTCACAATTAATTTGTTCTTGCCAACAAATATATTGTAAAAAAAAAAAAAAAAAAAACTGTCAGTTATCCATGTCAGTTACTTCTCTAGTTATGAAAAACAGCAAGAAATACATGTGTGGCTGAGTGGGAAAAAATAAAAAATAAAAATAAAATGATTTGATAAATAAATAAAACAGCTGAGAGCATTAGTTTTTCTCTCAACTCTCTTATAAATAAATAACTTGATGGAAGCAGAAGGTTCTGAGCTGCATATCTAAGAGAAAAAAAGTAGTGGGAGTTGTTTTTGATAACTTAAAATCTAAATAAGTATTTAATTATGCAATACATGCGTGTCATTATGGCCACGGGCAATACTGAAAGCTATTGCGAGTTGCAAGTCATCAATTTCAAACACTGGCTTACGACGTGTTCGACACGCATCAGGTGGTCAGTGAACGGAATGAGGTGTTTAAAATCAGGATTATTCCTCATGAGAGCGGTCCCACACATCTAAAACACCCCTGCTCTAATGAAGCTGTATTTCACCACAATCAATCAGTCTGGAAGCAATGTACTGCTCCTGCTCCCTATTTCAAAAATAAATTGCTACCTTGACAGATGACCTTATTTATGGTTGCACTTGCATGTGGGTTCACTTATTTGCTCTATCCTCTCTGGTCCCCAACGACCTCTTTCGGACACTCTTTCTTGAGTCCTACTGAACATATCTGAACGTTGCAGCTGGTACGCGAGAACATATCTGCGTGAGCATACTTAATTGTACGAGATCAGAGCCATACACCCTGAGAAATGGAGGGTGACATGGAGTGAATTCAAAAAATGGCTGCTGGCAGACTGTCCCGATATGGACACAGAATGACAATGTCATATAGTCACTCATTACGGCGGGTTTCCAAGGTCAAAATCGTGTCTCCGGCAGCAACACGGCTGACACAGAAAGCATATGTGCTAATGCTGAGACGTAGCGAGTCAAAAACCAGGCTGCTCTATTTTAGGACAAGAGCTAAAGCACGCAGGCAGAAATATAGCTTAGCATGGCTAAGGCTCTATTAAACGAATTAGGTAGTTATCCTTCTCTGGCTGAACATACAAATATTCAAATTATATAAACCCACACAAACCAAATGTACCGTATATATTTCTTGGAAACACTTTATAATAAAGGTTCCATTTGTTAATTGCGTTGGATAACATGATCTAACAATGAAAAATACTTCTAAAACATTTATTAATATTAAAGGAGGCATATTATGCCCGTTTTTACAAAATGTAATAAGTCTCTGGTGTCCCCAGAATGGGTCTGTGAAGTTACAGCTTAAAATACCCTATAGACCATGTATTATACCATTTTAAAAAGGCTATTTTGAGTGGAAGCAGAAACGCTCGCTTTTCAGTGCCTGCGTCTTTAAATGCAAATGAGCTTTTGCTTTCCGCCCCCTTTTCATAACAGAGCTGCACCGTTACAGCTCGTACCTGATAAAAACATTCATTTTGGTTTATCAGGTTTATCTTGCTGAAATCATTGTAATCCATATTAATTTAAACTTCTGATATATGGTTGTCTGACTGTATACATTTAAATCACAGAGACAGAAAGCATGTTACACACACACACATTTACGTTTAAAACAGGTTATGTTTGTAAAGATAAACAGCTGGAAAAGAAATCACGTGTTACATATATACAATAAATCCATTGTTCTCTTGTCTCTTCTGAGTCTGGGACTAAATATTGTCCTGTGCTCGTCTGTGCACCCAAAAACAGAACAGTTAGCATGTTTTGCTCAAACTTTAGCCACTGCATTTGAACTGGTACGCTTGTCGCTTCTGAAATCAAATGACACAGCAGGTGGAAAATTACAGATTAAGGGGAGGTATTACTATAATAAGAATGCTTTGCAGACTTACCTTTTTTTTTAGGACGCATGCATGAAAAGGCTTACTAAAATGAAGTTAGTGGGTTACTCTTTCACATTTCCTTGGTTGTTAGATGCATGCACTTGCTTATAGCACTTAAAACCTGGAGAAGTCAGATTTTCATGTCATCTTTAAAGGAATAGTTCACCCAAAACTGTAAATGTAGAATTATATCACTTTCTCAGTGTCAGAATGAGATTAAGATTTAAAGTGTTTTTTTGTGGTTGTTTGTGTTTTTTTTTTCTTCTCACGTTAACTGGAGATTTAACTGGAATACACTTTGAGAAAATTATAATTTAAATTACTATTTAAATTATATTTTTTGCTATTTTACTATTCATTTAATTCCACTATTTACTAATATATTGCTTAAATCAAACATTAATATTTAATGGACCAAAACTAACAATAACTAAACATACAGCTGTATTTGTATTAACTAACATTAAAGATAAATAAATTCTGTATATATTTACAAATATATAATATATAAATATTGCTAATGCAGTAACTAGCATTACTAATATGACCTCATTGTAAAAGGTTACCTATTGTATATTCTCTATTGTCCACTGTGAAAGCAGGTCTGTCTATAGCATGATATGTCATAACTCTTTAAATCTGTGAATTGAGAGCTGCTGTCATCCAATCCCATTAGATTAATGCCACCTCATAATCAGATGCTAATTTAATCCCATCATCCATGTAAAGTGATTCATGTTAAAGGTGCCCCATTAATGTGTCTACTGTAATATTCAGCTTCAGATGGTTGGAAAGAAGTTAATTATGAGGAAAAATGAGTTTCACTATCAGTGACACATGAGATAGAGGTCGAGAAATGTGATCAATGTAAGACTAAGAAGAAAGTAAATACGTAACATCAATACTAATTTTAAATATAAAAAAAAATTAAGTATGCGATATAGAACCAAAAGGTAAGAACATAATATTTAGAACTTTTTATCCGCCTAATTATGTAAAAGAAAATATTCTATATTAATTGCAAGGGCAGTTTTAAAAAATGTTTCTGAGCTACATTATATCCTGACACAGCCTCATGGGTGGTTTTAAAATGCCTTTAACTTTATTGCACCTTTAAAAATGTGCAAAAACACGCAAACCCACCAATATCTTGGGACCAAGAAATCAGAAACTGTTAGATGCTCTACACTTCTGTCGACAAAACTAAAATAGCAAAATGTAACATACAGTCAGGAACTTGTTAACTTCTACCACTTTTTCACTAAGTGTTTCTCCTCGCTGTCTAGTTGGCTAACACAAGGCTGCTTGTCTCTTATTGTGTCACTGTAGATTTGTGCTGCATTTTGCCATTTACAGAGTCAGTCAACCATGTAAACATCTATCTACATGCACTGAACATCTCAGAAGAGACGGCTGGGATGGAGTCTTAAGGGTGATGAGTCTGATTTTAGTTTTATCAGGATGTTTCAGGACACCTAACAAATTTTGGCCTCCATCCAGCTGGCTTGAAATGTCTTCATTTGTGCCTCACAAACAGAGCCAGGGTCAGTGTAGGTGCTTTACAAAAAAGAAAAAAAAAGAACGCTAGCCAAGGTCGGTCATTTCTTTACAGCAGAGCAAAATTTCTCTCAGACGAGTCATATTACAACATTTTATCAATTCTTAGTGCCCATCAAATGAAACACTCTTATAAAGTACAACAAAAACATGGTTATATAAATTTACACCTCTACACAATGATATAGATCCAAAATTAAACCAAAAGGTACAAGACAAACATTTAAAGCTATGGATATCTAAAGCGTAAGTAATAGACAACCTGGCCTGAAAGACCCCTAAGGGGATACGGTGATAGAAAAAAAAATTCAGATGGAGTAAAAAATGCGACATTAAACTCTTCTCTGGATTAAAAAAAACTTTATTTTAGTGTGTTTTTTGTTAGGTTTTTTTGTCTAAGCAAACAAATAAACTTTTTTTTGAAGATTAATCCAAAAAGCATTGAAATCATTTTTTGTAATCTTCTGTTCTATTTGTTAAATGTCAATGTGTATACAGAGCAATATTTCAAAAACTAATCAACTAAAAATGAAATATATTTTCAAGTAAAATTTACTTACATTATAACAAAATATTACATTTCTAGAATATTTTCAGCATAAGACAAAAAAACCCCACTGATCATGACCTTGTGACAAAAACACGACTGAGGTGAGAACCCAAAGTGATAACATTCCACCTGTGTATTCCACACGGATTGAGTGCAATTTCCGAACACTTCTTTTAACAGATAAAATATTCTGTGTCAGTCTATGCAGTATAAAAAGCAGGATAAGATCCTACCACAGAACCATGGCACAGCAGAATCTAAGAGTTCCCGAGAGATAGGAATAGCATGATCCATTTTATCTGAAACAGGAAAGAAGCTTTTTCAGCTTTGCGGCACAATACCGTTAGATTACTATTACTTTTACAGCGCTAACAGTGCCTTAGGGCTGCTTTACTCCGATCTGGCGCTCGAAGATGCTATTAATGCCTCGCACGAGACGTATACCTCCGGAAACGCATATATCCATAGTAAGCCGTGTCATTACTGAAGGGAGGTAACAACAGCAGGACGTCCCACCGGATAATCTGCAGGCAAAGACGTACAAAGGACAGAGCTGCGGTTTCTTGGCCCATCACACAGGCAGGAAGACAGGTGCTCAGATCAGCCCGCTGACCTTTACGTATCCCACCTATCCTGCAGGAGATGGCGGCATGCCGCAAAGCACCACCGATCTTCACACGTTCGGCTCTTAATAACCAGCCCCCACCTCTGTACGACCCAGCGGAGAACCAGACGGAGTCACCGGCCCTTTGTCCTCCAGTCGAGATGTGGGAGTTTAAAGGAAAAGAGGTGAAGAAGTGAAGGCACGGGTGGATGAGTAGGATTACAGGAGGGCGGAGAGGAGCAAAGGGATGAGGATCAAAGATGGACACTTCACAGAAGAGCAGCGGCATAAGGGAGATCAGACAGAAGGTCGTCCGCTTCCATATCCCCGTGTCATTGTCCGAAGGTTGACGGCGTCGCTCCCTCAAAGATCTGCGTCTTTAAGAACAGTTGGGCAGTTGGAGGTTGTTGGGAGGTTACAATATCCCTTTGGGGTCCCCTTGCAGATGGCTTTTAATTTCGGTGGCGATTTGCATATATTCAATCAGTATGAGTAATTGGAGAAGGAGCAGACAGAGCAGAGATGCGACCGATTTCACCGCCGTTTAAAGAAGACGAGCCTACAGCTGTTGAGATCAGCTGATGACACAGATAATCCTGACACTGACTGATGTGTCTAATCACCAAAAGTATCAGCACAATCAATTGCCCTTCCCCACAGCATTTCAAAAAAGTGCTTTTCTCGCAAACCGGGAGAGACGAGCGCGTTCTGGCGGCATACAAACAGAGCGAGATAATAAACGACCTTGACAATGTCAGGTGTGCCAGAGATAAAGGCCACCTACAGTACAGACCCTCCTGTTCTTCATTTTTGCCAAAAAGACCGCTCAGTCGCTCGACTGCCAACAAGAGTCGCATTCTACGCCGGTGGTCTCCGCTTAGGTTGGGATGTTCTGAGTAATTAAAGCTTGAATTAAGTTAGGCTTATAAGTGAGAGTTAGGGTTAAGAGTTCTTTGAAATCTGCATGGCACTCTGTTCTGCTGAATTCTTTTTAACAACCTCATCGCGAGCTGGGCTGCTTAGGTGGTATACTAATGAAACATGAATCACACCGGAGTGAAATGACAGATAATGGTAGGTGTGCGAAGTACTGACGTATTCCGCAGACTGCCCGGATTTGAAGGGCACAACTAAAACGGGGAGCAGGAAGAAAAGAGCTTAGCGAAACCGTAATTATCAACATCCTGGCAAATGGAGCGCCGAGCGTTGCCATGGCATAATTGGCAGTTAGATTTTGCAGTGGCAAAGCACAAAAACATCAGCAATAATTTCTTAATGGAGGCTTATTAACATGGAGATATCTGGCAGGCACTTTGGTTGGCCGGGGTCCCTTAAAGATCCTTAAACCTCTTCAAAGACTTTAGTGACGTGAAATAACACTCTTGATACACTCCAGGCCCGCTGATATGACAGAGTGAAAAAAATAAAATAAAAAAGCACCAGGATGGCTGCTCATTTAACAAGTCACCATCCGTTCCTGGAATTCTTATTTGACGGAGCTGTGTTCGAACCTCCGCTTGAGCGGTGCGATAATAATCGGTCAAACATGTACCATTGTAGCGCTTGGCTCGTTTGAAGGCTCCAGCGGGATTGCACTGCAAACAAATGATCTTTGTTCAGAAACAAAATAAATGACTGAATCATCCTCTTCTGTGGAAAGTAATAAGGTTTTCTGTACACTCTTTGCTGTGGTCTTCCTCTGTGATGACACTGGAAGACCCTCAGAGCTGACAGCTGTCAATCAAACGCATCACAACAGAAGTGGACAGATGTGTTTGGCCAGATTCTTTAAAACTGAGGACATCATCTTGACGTCTCATACGTTTTATTTTTGCCTGAACTCTTGAGGTTCTGTGCAAAAAGAGCATTGAGCACAACAGCATAATCGCACACCAAAATAAAGTGAGATTCTATCTTTTTGTGCCATTTGTCATTAATTTTGTCCAAACCTTTAGGTTAACAAAATATGGAAATTCCATTGACATTCAGCAGAAGCTCAAAAAATAAATAAATAAAAATAAAAAACAAGTAAAATTGTTTACACTGCTTCAGAATCACTATTATGTTCAATTATTGGGGGATGAATTATTATCTCCAAGTTTTAAAATAAAACAAAAAAATCTTTAAACACAAGATGAAAAAAGCCTCAGAATAGCTTTGTCCTGCTTGTCCAAATGAAATGTATGGAAACTGTGTATTTTTCACTCAATTGTTGATGGTACAAGCTGTTATCGACTTGGTAATCTAGCAGGATGCTGCTGTCACATCTATATGAACAACTATTCAGTCTTGCAGTGGTTAGCAGTTCTGGCCGAACCTTTAGTCTCTGAGGTTGGAAGATTTGGCTAACTGCTGTGCTACAAGTCCAAGCCCTACTCAACCTTTACCTCATGTTATCACAGCATCCGCAAAGCACCTGGAAAGAGGTCGTGGGTCACTTCCCAACAATCATTACTGTTGCCTCGTGCCCTAAGAGCATTCTGATTGGAGGCTGAGGGTGGGCTGACCCAGACGCACTGAAACATGGCCAAAGACATAAGGGGAGAAAAACAGAACAAAAATCATCATCATTCATCTCAAGATGCCATTGCCGGCCACATACGCAACCTTGTGGTTTGGATTTCCCTTTGAAGTATCCTCTTCCATCAGCCAGGAGTGAGAATGCAGCTATCATTTCAGACAGGACTTACTGGAAAAGGTGAATATGAGACTGCAGAGCTGTCAGCTCTCGCCGAATTTAGACAGCAGACCGCCTGATGCTCATATTTGGGGAATGGCAAGATAATTTTTGTATTTTTTTTTAATCAGAATATATAATGATGCTTTCTTGGAAGCCTGTATTATATAAATGAATATATAGGTGTGTTTGTGTGTGTATATAGTACACATATTATATAAAAAGAAAATAGCATCATACAAACACACAGTAGTAACCTTTATTATTCACATATTGTCAACATTTCTATTTGAAATGTATGCTAATATTTGTATTAGAAACAAATTATTGCATTGGATAATATATATATATATATATATATATATATATATATATATATATATATATATATATATATATATACACATACACACACATATATATATACACACACATACATACATACACACACACACTGTATATCACAATTTCTACCAAATATTTTAAATAGAAATGTTGACAATAAGTAAATAATAATGGTTAAGAAAAAAAACTGTCATTACGTACTGCTGTGTGTTTTTATGATGCTGCCAGGCTGAAATGTGCTACTATTTTGTTGTTTTTACGAAACTTTCCGTTATTAATAGCATACCACTGCAGCTATGTTTTAATTCATTTTAAATTGGCTTGAAATTTTGTGTGAAATGTTTACATTTTGTCAAAAAAGGTTTAGAATTTATATTATATATATATATAATGCATGCATATGCATATATTCACATATTATTCGTCTCGTTGCTGAAGTCCTCAGAAGCACTCACATGGCATTAGCAGGCTGCTGGGTGGGCAGGTGGCAGGCGGAGGGCTTTCTGACTGAAGGCTCTGACACTGAGTGCTCCTGACAGCTCTGAAACAGGTCAGATGAGACGAGCCCCGGTGCTTTGATTGCTAACTGACACATTAATATGTATTGTGTCTGCAGATGCAATTATATTCAGGGCAGCGTGTATTATTATAAATATCAACACCTGGCCCAGATAATTTGAGGGTCCCTGGCCGGCACTCAACCTTGGATTTCAATCTAACTTTCTGAGAACAGGTTTCTGTAATTACCATGTCCATCTGAAAAAGAGACAAAGAGGAAAAAAAAGAAAGCAAAAAAAAGAAATCCCAGTGTGTGTGTGTGTTTGAAAATGCATGGGAAACGAACAAACTACAAATGATGTGAGTACTGCCATTAACATCCATATACAGTATGTAGCTTTCTTTAAAACTCCCACATTACTCTTTGTTTGTCTCCGTCTCTAATAAAAGCATTAGAGCCATGGTGAATTCTGCTGGCTGATGATTGAACCTCATGTGCTTACAATACAACCTTATGTACGTATAATACAATTTAAAGCTGTTAAACTAAGACAAAGACTGACACAAAGAAATTCAATTTAATCATTAACCACTTTCTAATGTATATATGTAATGTATGTATATCATTAGATATTAGAGAGAGAGAGAAGTACACAAAAAATATCTGATTATTCCCTCAGCACACTCAGATGTTAGATGTACTTTCGAGGGGAAATATAGTATTCTGCCATGCAACACCACTTGTTGACAAAAGCAGCTTGTTACTTGAAAACAGTACTTTTTACTGAGAAACATTTGCGCAAGCAGTATCCCTATGATTAGGACAAAATGGAAAGAAGAGATCTATGTGGACACTGTAATGCAGGAGTTCTGTATGCAGGATAACGACTACTACTATTATTATTATTATTAAATAAACTTGTAAACTAAACTGTCTTCAGACAGTTTATTTTTAATCATATTTCTGAAAAAAAAAAAAAAAACATTATTTCTACTTCAGTGGACAAATACACAAAAAAAAAATGTATAAGATGCGTTCCTTCGGCCATGCTTTGATTAGTGGAAACATTTAAAGAATGGGCCTTATGTACTTCCTTAATACACATTCCTGGTTTTAACATAAACGTTGCATCAAAATGTAATAACTTTATTACCTTTAATGAAAACGTAATAATTTGCTATTCCTCTGAAGTGACTTGTTTTCTGCTGATGTTATACCTTACGGATAAAATGAAAAGCAGACCAAAAAAAGCACCATGTACCATTCGACCCATTCATTTTTTTTTTTTTAACACTTGCATGATTCACCTCCAGTTTGATTTGCATGGATTTGAGTTTGGATTTGAAGAGTCTTTGGGGGTCACAGTTGAGTGGACATGAGCAGAAGGGCGTTGCTGGATCCAGGCATCACACATGGTCTGCATACACCCAGCAGCAGCTGAGCTGCATTAATGTGGCTGGATTAGGGGTGAGTGCAGCTGCATTGAAAGTTTACAAGCTGCTCCTTCTGTTCTTTGATTAAACAGTTCAGCTTGGATAAACACGGCCATTTGAAGAATATTTCCCAACACACACAAACACACGCAAGCACTCTAATCATCCAAGGGCCGACGCAAACTCACAACGAGGCTCTGGTGGTAAGCCGATCTTTTGATTTCTAGAGTAATCCACCCATGAGCCGGTTACAATAACCAAGAGAAACGGCATACAGAATCAGTTATGTATGTCCGACTGCCTTTCACACTTCTGCTGCTGAAAAATAAAAGAGCCACTGATGCGGTTCTATACACATAATTGGTCCAACTTAAGAGAGGTGGGATTTACTTTAAATCAGTGCTTTGGGATTGGATTTGTGGATTGCGTCACAGTCGAGTCTAATGTATAAAATAAAATGACATGCAGGGAAAAAAAATAAATCTAAATCTCTTTGAATATTACATTATTTTACTTTTTTGTAAAGTGCTATTTTTTTAAATCCTAACCCAAAAGCTGAAGAAAAAATGATAAGAATACTTAACTTTAAAGTAAAAGTGTGTCAGTATATCCATTTTCAAAATAATAAATGTTTATGCATATTAGATCAGCATCATAAAAATGTAATATTTTGAAATATTAAAATAGAAAATTGTTTCAATTACAATAATTTTTTATAGTAATACTGTTTTTTTAATGGTTCTTTTAAAGGGATAACTTGGAGGGATAACTTATGCTATTTTACTTATTAAAAATCTTTAAGACGCTGCTGTATTGAACATGACACCTAATGACTAATTTAATGTTTTTAGTTTACTGTCAATATGCTTTATTTGATCTTTGATTCATCGCGGGTTCCCTCTTACGTCATACTCCAGAGTTCCCTTGCATTTATACTCATGCACCCTTTTCAAAAACCCTAACCCAGTGCTTACAATGGACAAACAGAAATACATAATTAAAATGCATTTTATATTTAGATAGAATGGAAGATACAGTCAGTAATGCATGTTACCTTGCTTGTTGTGCCCAAGAGCATTTTTTTAAGCCCATATATCTAATATATAAAGCTGTAGTTCCAACCATGTAAATTTATGACGCTGATTTCTTTCAGAAAACACTGAATCGTTGAACTAAATACAGAACTTGCGACCATAGTTGGCTAATGCTGCTTTTGCGAAACGCACCCCTGCCTGGCAAACAATAAAATCAAAAAAATAATAAAATCTTACCAACCACACTGCAAAGTGCTAACAACCTCTTTGAACAGCTTAGCCACCATTTAGCAACACCTCAACAGACACCCAAAGCAACCACATCACTAAAAGGTTAACAATGACTCAGAAACCCGTTGGCAAAGTGATTGTGCTTGTACGATTCCAGGACGTTGCTAAATTGTTACTAACCTGTAAACATTTCCTGATACGGCTGCTAGGGTGCCACCTGCCTTCTCATTTGATTTTACATCACAATTAATTTTTCTCATTGTTAAATGTTCTTTATCTTATTGCCTGCGCCGCACCTCACCTCTCTCTCCTTTGTCTTTCTTCCCTGTGTTTAATGTCTCATTTTACACTCCTCTTATTCAAAAGGCTTTTCATGCCTGTCGATGAGTCCAGACTGATGCAGACCAGGCTGGCCCACCGGAGGAGCATATCAGCGCGCAGATGCCCATACAGGTGGACCGATGTGTGTCCTATTAGTCGATCAGCACGTGCAAGCAGAACAACCACATCTGCAACTATATTGTGATGTGGCTGTAGAAGCCGACGCTTAGCCTCTGTCATAAGCAAAGAGAAAGCAGCTATCCCCAGTGGAGCTCTCAGCGAGCGCTGGATCCAGGGGTGATCTGAGAGCGCTGTTTTCCCCCCAGGCTGATTGCATCTATGCCTGCTATTCCACAGGGAGATGGCATCCAGTGTCCCGACACTGAAGCCTGCCCACACGAGCCTACAGCCAGGGGAAAACACACTGGTAATAAGATGAGTGAAACAGCTTTGTAAAAACAATCTCATGCAGCAGCGATATGACGTGAACAAAGTGCGTTTGTAGTGTACGTAAATATCTGGAGTAATTCAAAACCAGCTAATGCCATTGCTCATTCATAGCTACAAGGAAAGAGACGCAGGATTGGTTGAGGGAGGCTAGATGAAACTCCAAGTGTTGTAGCTTCAAGTTAAATTATCACCTTCATCTGCTTAACAGATGAGTATTTACCAACCTAGGAAATCACGTTACATTGATGTACAGTAACAAAGATGTTTAGGTTTTGTTTTTGCCTTAAATTTAGACTTTGTATGCAATTCTATTTTAATGAAATATTGTTTTTTACAAAAGGTCCATGCAGGTTTTATGAAGGTCAGTATGAATATGAAGACCTTTGTAACAACCTTTTTAAGACCAAGTAAATAAAATTTAAAGACCAAACTGAAGGCACCACAATATGTCGATTTGTTCCCCAAAAAACTACAAAAAGTGCTGTTCCTCACTATTTTTCTTCAGTTTTCATATTGCATTTTTTTAAATACAGAGAAAAGCTAAATCACATAAGTTAAATCTTGTTTTCTGAGCCACTGATCAAGTATAAGCGAGTTTATGATTAATACGAGAACATATATCTGTCAACGGGCTGAGACAAAAATACTTAATTCAAAGAGAAGTTTGTTTTTTTTCATCTCACTGACATTTGTTCTGGTTTTAAACTGATATTTGATGAACTGCTCAGAAAACAAGACATCTTCTTCTTCTTTTAAAACAAGACAGAAACACTGTTGTTGTTTCTCCAGTGCAAAAATCCTGAGACGGCAAAAACCCTGAAAAAGTACAATTTCCGAAATTAAAAATGTGAAAGTCAAGACAAACGTGATCCTCTTCGGTCATTTAGTTCATCTGCACTGTCGACCCGCAAGCCTCAAAACATTTCAGACGCCAGCACATTCTGACAGGTCAATTGCTACTTCCTTTCAGTCAGATGGGCAGGAAATCTCAAAAAACGCACTTTACTTTTGCGATCCACTTTCATCACTGCATCTTCTCTGTCTTGTTCGCTCACTTCTGTTTTCCTCTCCAGACATTGTCAAAGGCCAAACAGAGGGCTTGTGTGCCAGCTTCCACATGTTACCTTCCATCTGGTGCTGGTGCTGATGAAACACTATAAGAGACCGACTTCCACCTAATGTGTGTGTGTGTGTGTGTGTGTGTGTGTTTAAGGACTCACTTTCAGCCTGTTTTCATAGGATTACACTGACAAAATATATCTGTGTCCTATTTCATCAGCCATACGCCATTTTAACATGTAGGTGTATGTGTTTGATTGCTTAAGATTACACACAAATACTGAAGAACATACATGCACCTTTAATAATGTAACATTTGTAGTCATCTCCTCGCCTTTTGAGAGTCTTTGTTTGAACAACCAGAGTGGATGCTTTTTTTGTTTGTTTTGTTTTGTTTTTTTTCCACATCCCTTGGTTTCTGTCACTACAGAGAAGAAACTTTTCTTCCCTTTGCTTCTTTTCCATTTATTTTCAGACAGCAGCCTTGAGCGAGAGGCAGAAGTCTGACTTCTGATGGATGTTCACTCCCCCATTCGCTTAAAGTACATCTTGTTGCCTCTGAGAGTTTTCCAGTGCCTGGTTTCTTTTTCAGGCAAAGCCGTCACCTGCCCCCTGCTCGCCTCTGAGGCTATTAGGATGAAACTACGGATGAAAAGATAAAACTAAGGTGACTGTGTACTTTACTTGTCAGACTGAACAAGGTTCGCCCTTTTAATCACGCCTCATTAACATAATCAATAGCAGCCAGTTTGCTCACTTTGTGCTGTAATTATGCCAAGGACAAGTGCCTCCTCATTAGTAAAATGTTAATTTCTAGGCGTAACTGAGTATTTCTTGCTGTAGTCTGAAAAAAACGTAAATCTAGAAAAGTCTCAAAATAAATATGAAAGATTTCAAAATCAACCAAAAAAAAAATGTCAGCAGTGAAGAAATACCGGTAACACTTTAGTATGGGGAATAATTAACTAGCTGTGTGTGTGTGTGTGTTTACTCTGTTATGACGGTCTTTATTTATGAACTCTCGTTTCTCGTTATTTCTCAAGAATAACCCCCTTTGATATTTTACCTGATGTTAACTCTGAAATATACAGAAAAAATGAAGACAAAAAAAGAAAAAAAAACTACAAAAAATAACTGTAAAAATTTGAAAACATTTTATAGTGTGCTAAGCATATTTGACTACTTTTTCTGAATTTTATTTTCAATACAATGTCACTTGCCTTTTTTTTCCCCATTATAAACAGGTTTGACACAGCAGCTAGTAAAAATATCAAAGACTTCGATTTACTCATTTCTATTCCACGCAAGACCATAACAACTTCTTACCCAGACCACCTAGAAACAGGTGAGCCCGGCTCCGTAAATGGGAGAAAGCTGCGAGTGAACTTTGGAAACTCTAGTAAGGACATGCTGTGTTCCAGAGAATACCGGAGGCATGTTGTGCGGAAGTGCAGACTGATTACAGGCTCGTGCTAATGCACTGTGCATTACAGCACGCACGCACAGTAGGAGGAACAGCCAAATTATCAACCTCAAATTGAACTCTCCGTGACGACCAGGGTAGATTTGAGTGGTAAGAATGCTAATGGAAAAAATAATAGGATAGAAAAATAGGAAAAGAAAAGGGGAAAAACTAAATGATGCACGTGAAAGACTGGGGCATGAATCAAACTAACGCCAATTTCTCAAGTACAGAACTCAAGATGATAAAAATTCTAGCATTTCATCTGAATCAGCCAAACTATTACCTACTGCACGCTGTTAACTTGTGATTCAAGAGCGTAATACCCAGATTTTTCTTTCTTTTTTTTAATAATTTCATTTTTAAATCACAAAGATGGACTGGAGCTAGTTTTACACAAAAAACTTTTTAGCCCCTTCTAACAGAGATTTGTTCCTAAACCAAATAATTTCCAGTGTACACTTAATTACAATTTTTTTCCTCCCAAAAATAAAAAGACCATTAGAGTATGTTTAGTAAGAAAAATAGTTTTTCCACTTCAAAATGTAATATTTATTCCAATTTATTACTTTCAATTTCTTTGTAAATAATTGTGTAATCTACTCAAATTTAGATTGAAAAGATTTTATAAACTTTTTTTGCCCGTACACACTGTACTTTTCTTCTAAAATTAATGTTAATATAATTTCAGTTTTGTGCAGTTAATGAAAAAAACGCAATTTCTGAGTGAAAATTCATATTTCAGTGTAGGTGAAAGGCTGTGGGAGAAAGGTGCCAGAATTGTCTTTTTTTTTTTTTTTTTTTGTAAATGTCAGTATTAAATGACGCAGTTAGGCACAGTCAAGATAGCAGGGTATAGGACAGCTACTCTTGCTAGACGTCACCATGCTGTTGTAATTAGAAGGATGCCACATTCAGCCATGTGCCCTCAGGGGCATTGCCACGGACGCAGCTGTGCCCGCTGAGAAGCCCGGGGCGAAAGAATGCCCCTCTCTAGCCTGGCACCAACGCAGAGACAGGATGCTGGGAAAAGAGCCACGCCACTAAAACTACAAAGCCAGATCAGCTGAGCATATATGAGGCCGGCTCGAGGTCAGACAGCAGACAGTAAGGTAAAAGCTCACAATAGAACGGCTCTGTCTTATAATCGGGTTGGGGATTATCTGCAAAATGCAAGACGCTTCATCTCTCAATCCGAACCCAAATCATGTTGTGGACAGGGTATAGGCTTTAAATCTGTGTTTATGAAGCGCTTAGAGCGCACAAAACACCCACACACGCTTGCACACTATTCTCATTCCCACTGCAGCGAGTGTGCTTGTGTTTACTGTCTTATCTGACAGGGATATAATGATTTCATTGGCCCCAGCAGGCAGTGTTGCTGCTTGTCAACACAGATTAGGTCATTAAAAATAAAGCTCACCCAAACAGCAAGACCTACAGGTGCATAACCCCCCCCACACACACAAACAGACACACACACACACACACACACAGATCCATCCTGTGTCTTCATTTGGATAGGGATACACTGAGACCAATGAGGCTGAGTCTCCAAATCAGCGCATATGCTCAGACTAATCAAATGATAATCAAACATCTGTAAAGTCAAAATCCCTACATGAAATCTTTTAAATTATTCAATTCCATTCACTTGCATAATTTTGTTTTGGATATTAAAGTTTTGTAAACCAGGTAAACAGGGTTTTTAAGTAGATTTCTTTCGAAAGCGAGTTATGCAAAACAAACTAGCATGTTTGGGTTGTTTGCCAAGAAGTTGTTACGCTGTTATTTAGGGTCACCATACACTCTTCCTGTTTTTCTTATTCACATTCCGATGGTCCTGGTGTGTGTGTGTGTGTGTGTGTGTGTGTGTGTGTGTGTGTGTATATATATATATATATATATATATATATATATATATATATATATATATATATATATATATATATATATTCTTTGTAGTTCCTGCACACCATGATTGGTCGATTATTTACAATGCCTGCATAATATTGGTTAAACTCCTTTTCAGTTTGAATGCAAGTATGAATACAATAAATAATAAAGAATACAATACCACGACATTTCGTGCAATTTGAAAATCCCAGACTAAATGTGTCTGGCAAGAATAGGAAGCAAAGGCACTAAGACGATTGTTTTGTTTTTCTATTTTCCTGAGTGGTTACTAAAAAGTCTAGGTCAAAAAAAGACCTCCAAGACCATTTTTTAACTGTCCCCAAAAAAATAAGGATGGTTTATCCAAACAGAAAAATAATCATAATTTCCTCACCCTCATGTCGTTTCAACATATCACTTTCTTTAACACATCTGAATACATTCTAAAGACGTATGTTAAAACTCATACAGTTTGAGCAACAGCAATACAGCGATGCCTTAAGAAACTCTATAAAGAAACACTAAACATTTAAAACACTTTGTACGAGCAGATGCATGTCTTTTTGTTAATGCAAATATTTCAAGTAGAAACAGGCTAAATGTCAAGTAACTGCATTCAGCTGCATTCCTGTTTGTAAGTATCAAAGTGAGCAACGATCTAATACGAAGCATACAAAGTTGCTGTGAAAGCAGGGAGCTCTTTGATGTTGTTGTCAGAGCAATGCATCAGCCAGAGACTTTTAAACATGTATAACATGCACACCTTAAAAGATGCTTACTAACTTAAAAAGATGATCAAGCAATTTCATATATGCTTTCTTTTCGAGGAGGCAGCTTGTGCAATGGGTATTAAAAATTATGAATACTGAGCCCTTTAAAGCGGAGGGGGAGACTCTGACCCTGTAAGGTCACAACACTGGGCACTGGCACAGGGCAAATGTCACTTATCAACACAAACATCTGGTCATAAAAAGAGCAGCACAGCCAATTTCATTGCAAACACAAGCCCTCCTCAAAATCCTAAGCTTTTTTGAACCCTAGATGACCCCCAATGGGCGTTTTGCCCAAAACTACTACTTTTGCTTTTACCATTCATTCATTTCCTTAGACAGACTAGCACACAAGTTAACACTGCAAACCTGTGAGAGGAGGAAAAAAAACAAAACATTTCTATTGCTATATAAATAAAAATGATTGATTGATTGATATTGAAAAAACAATCTCTATTCAAGCAAGGACGCATTAAACTGATCAAAAGTGATAGTAAAAACTTAATTTGCCGCAAATGTTTTCAATTTTAAATAAACACTTTTTTGTTGTTGTTGCCGTTTTGTTACTTTCTACATTTTTCTTAAAAGTGTGTTCTCACAAAACACACACAAAAAAAAAAAAAAATAGTATAAGGTAAATTTTTAAAATGGATAATAATAGCAAATCAGTATATTAAAATGATCTCTGAATGAATGACCATGTGACGCTAAAGACTGGAGTAATCTCATTTTTACCGCATCTTAGATATACAAAAGCAAATGTGAATAAACGGAAAACATAAAAAAAACTGAAAAAGCTCACTTTTGTTTAATTGTCAGTCTTACTCAAAATGTTATGATACAGTGCCAACTTCCGTTTGTCACACCATGCCTCGATCTCCTCTGTCAAATTACAGTTATCTAATTATATCATGTGAAATTATGACTGATCGGCTACAACGGCATGAAGTGACAGACATTTGGATCAGGCGTTTTAAACCGCTCTCTCTTCAGCTTTTGATCGTGACTTTTTGATGATTTGTCGCAACGTCGATCTCTTCGCGAAGGCTTTGAGGGGACATAAAAAAACCTATTCTGGTCTGAGCATCCTACTGTATGGGTATTTTAAACCAGACTGACGAGAAGCGATTGGAGTCAGCCCAAAATGTAAGTGACACCTGCAGTACAGTTCTGCATCTCTGCTTGGTGCAGAGAGACAGATAATTACTACATAATTATATGCAACATGAGCCATTAAAATATCAGATAAAAACACAATTATGCGAGTGTATCATAATGAGAATTCAATCAAATGGTGCAAGACGAGGGATGATTGGAGCGCAGGCATGTCTTTCCCTCCATTTTGTGTCACATATGTTGTCCCACATTGTACCATCTGGCATCCAGTATCATCACCACCACCCAGACAATTTTGTGAAGAGACACTTGCAGCTCTTATTTCTAGCATATAATTGCTTCACTGGCTGAATGTAAACTAGTCGATCATTTCACACATCTGATACACGACATGGAGTGTAGACATTCACTTCATTTTTAAAACGCAAACTTGAGCCTCACGGTAAATGTGCTGTTGTGGAGTCAATTAAGCTCATCTCAGGTACAAAAAAACCGCCATCAACTTAAGAATAATGCAGTGCGTGGGAAATAAACTGTCTGTTAATGCAGCACACTGTCTACTGATGAGGCTGTAAACAGCCGATTTTAGCTCATGAGCAAGCTGGTAAAACCACAGCATGGTTGAAACTCTGCAAGCCAAACCACATGGGACATTATCTACTGTGGCAAGACACTAAAAATTCAGCTTTTCTTTCAATTTTAGCACATGTAATACGTGGAATCTAAAATAATTTGCAGGCTGAGTCAATGAATGCGATTGTAAGCTTGTGGCTGTTTCCTGGAGCTTAAATAAATTGTGCTGGATGAGAGCAAGAATGACAACAAAACATTTCCATCTCTTTTTACAAAACATTTTAGAGAAATAAGGTATAGTGGGTGGCTTTTGTGAAACCTTATAGTTATAAAGAAATTATTTATTTTCCTAATTCAATTACCTTAATTTACATGACGAATAGCCCCAGTCTCATAGTAGTAGTATTAAACATTAACATTACAATTTTAATACATCATTTATAATCATTCAAACAATAATCATTGCAGTAATTTAGAATTATTATTTTTTTATTTAAAAATGTAAATAACGTAAAGTTCACTAAATTATTTAGTAGTAATTAAGCACATATTAGTGGCTTATTCTACATCCCAAATCCTACTCAATACCTAAACTTAAAAACTACCCTACTAACTATTAATAAGCATCAAATCCAATTAGGAATTTATTGAGAGAAAGGTCATAGTTAAAAGTGAATAAGCGTTCCCTATACTAAAGTGTTGCAGCAATAATAAATAATAATAATAATATTATTATTATTATTATTTAATAAATTATGTAATACAGCATTTACAATAATTGTGTGTTCTATACCTAAAGTTAAAATAAATACTTTAAATAATTAAGAATTTGTTTGAATTAAATCATCTCTTTATTAAAAACAAAATTTGCTATTTGTTTTAATTATTTTAATAATCTAATAAATAAATTCAAGTGTAAGATTGCAGATGCACACACACAAATTAACATTCACCCTTTCAAAAAAAAAAAAAAAAAGTTAAATGATTTCCAAGGAACTAATTGGGTTGTCTCCATTCTATAACATGGGTGACATCCAAGTGCAACTGGAGATGCCTTGGGGTCCTTCGGGGTTGGGGGAGGTGGGCCTGAGGCACACAGCTGGGGTGGGAGTCTCATGACCGGGGGACTGGTGTGGGGGGTTGGACGACCTGCTATCACTCAGCAGGATGGCAGTCTGTTCAGCAAGCAGTGATATGAATTATTAAGTGTTATCTGGGTCCAGGTGGAGTGGAGAGCTGGGTGGGAAACACTAACTCGGAGCATGATCTGCCTCAGCGGGGAGCCAGTGCTCATGGGATGCCAAATCGACGAAGACTGCAGTTTGAGAGCTTAGAAATAGATCTTAAATATCATCTTCAGCTTCAAAATCAGGAGTTAAGGAACTCACAAACAAACTTTTCATATTAAAAAACAAACAAACAATTAAAACATTTACAGACCTACTAAACCTGTCAGACTTAAACACAATGCTGTGGGAACATGTTTGTTGTTTGATAGACTAGTAATTGACACAGCCAGTTAACCACATATCCTCTAGTCTGACATCCTGACACCGACGGTGATGTGCATGGCATATTACATAACACCACATAAATGTTGTTCAAAAATAAAACTGCCTCAAGAGTGGAGAGCGTCTAATGCGAGGAATCATTAATAAATAAAAACAGCCTCCCGTCTCCATCTTCCTCTGTGAAATGATCTAGAGAAGCTTTGGTACATCAGCGCTGAAGGTCCCTGGAGGACAAGAACACATTATCTGAGTAAAAGTGGATTCTCTGAAATATTTACATGTGCAAACATACACAAATCCAAGAAACAACATCCACAACACTGTCCATGAGACTGTAAAAAGATGAAATACTGCAATCATTCATTCCAAAATATGCAGCACTTGCAGGGGTCCAAACAGACAACCAGTTGGTAAAACAAACATTCATTGAAGCAAAATAATTTAATTGCTACTTATTTAATCTCTTATGGCCAAAAAACCCACCAATTAAGAAAAGACACTCAGTTGGGAAATAAAGGCCATGTGCAGACAAGACCATGCACAGCCAGATGAGAGGCAAACATAGGACAGCGTAGTACAGTCCTCCTCTCTAAAGAGTTGAGAGAGAGAAAGCAAAAGAGATGTGAGAGTACCAGACAGACCGAGCATCTGTGAGAAATTGATTAGAAAATGTAAGGATATGAGAAACTGGCCCCTGAAATGTAGGAGACCTGCTGTTCTTAAAAAAAAAAAAAAAAAAAAAAAAAGGTTTAATCAGCATGAAGAACCAAGATATTATAAATTTGGTCAACACAGAAAAACTGCTTTAACATAAATTGAATTCAGAAGCATTTTATAAGTTATGATTTTCGAAAGTTTCATAGAAGTCCATTATGCTTAACACCACTGAATTTATTTGATCAAACCAAAAATTTAAATTGTAAACTATTGTTTAATTTTCTTGTCTAAGCTGCACATTAGATCTACAAAAAGACACAACAAATATTTGAGCTGTCAAATATTTGTCTGGAAAATGTTACATTTTTCACACCAAAACAACAAAAGAATAGGATTTTTGCAACATTATGAAGTCTTTTAATAAATTCAATGCAACTTTTCTGAGTAAAGGAATTATTTTGGAGGAAGAGAATCAATATATAGCATATAAACTGATTAATCATATAGTATCACTTACCATGGCCGAGCACACATATATTCTGCATTTACGTTTGTTAGACAAACATTAAATGTATTTATTTCCAGAAAATGTTTCACGTAGAGTATGTCCTCAACAATGTTTCTAGCTAGTTTGCCGTATTACCTTTTTTTTTTTTTTTCATCCTTGGTTTCCGACAGTATAATAACAGACGGACACACCACAGACCTGGAGTGACCAATCCTGCTCCTGAAGGGCCACCTACTGTACCTGTAGTGTTCAGGCTCAACTTGCTCCAACTCACCTGGCTGGAAGTTTCCAGTAATCATGAAGACCTTAATTAGCTGATCCGGGTGTGTTTAATCAGGGCTGGATCTAAACCCTGCAGGAAGGTGGCCCTCCAGGAGCAGGATTGGACATGCCAGCCGTAGACGGTACACCTTCTAAATAATGAGGCAGCAGTCAGAGAAGGTTGCTCAAACAACACAAAAAAAAGGTTTTACTTGCTACAAGTGTCTCGAACAAAACTCAGAATATCTTTCAAGACTTGACGCCGCAATCCTCACAATCTTGTAAAACTGTCAAATGTCAAGCCCTCCAAAGGACTCGTTCTTCCTCAGAACTGCTCATTGTGGATGTTTGGCACGTAGCAGCCTCTGACTTGTCAGACCTGTTCAAAACCTTTGCACCGGCTCACAAAAAACCTGCACAGAAACCAGCTAATCAGATTGAAATGGCCAATGTTTGCCTTTTTTGTGAGGTCTATCCAGAAGAAATTATTTTGCTCATCAAAACATTTTTTGCAACATTTACTCACGAATATGATCTTGTCTACTGCAGATGTTCTGTACTTTTGAGACGATTCTCTGTGATCATAATATATTTCAACCCAACTAGGTGTTATTCACATAATACAAGCCTAAACAGGAGCTTCCATGTGCTGATGTGCTGAAGATGTTATTAGGCTGTTGAACACATGCAATCTCTTATTTCCATCTTCCCACGTCACAGCTGAGTGGTCCTGTCGAGCAGGCGGCCTGAACTCGTTGCCTGCAGCCCTGTGTGTGCTGACCTCTCTCTTCCCTTCTGCCATTTCAGCTTCATTGCCTCCATTAGGATAACTTTAAGTACATCGGGCCAGAGTCGATTACTGTTCCCCACATGCTTTCTCTCACACCCTCTTCCCAGTTTACCCTCTGTATTTCTCTTTGCTATTCAGTTCGAAAAAGCTAGTCCGACTGATGATGAAATGGCTCTTAAATGAATCAAAAAAAGTATGAGTATAGTTTCATTCAAGAACAAATTATATAAACCTGTTATTTTTAGTCAGAAACAACCTGAACAGTGCAGCCTGATATACAAATAATATTAGTCTCATGACAGTGAAAAAAAACCCAACAACACATGCCAAGTATGGTTTAATTCATGAATAAATTCTTGTAGGAGACCGTTCTTTTGATTGAATCAAAAGATCTAAAAGAGAAAAATGTAGTCCACTTCACATGAAGGCTATGATACAAATTCTCTTCTGATGCAAATGCAGCAGTTTAAACAGCATTTACTGTAAAAAAAATAAATAAATAAATAAATAAAAAATCAGACCTCCCAAAGTCATCATTTCTAGTGACTCGCTGCATCAATTTTTCTACCCTGCACATGTTGCCACAAAAAAAAAAAGTAAAAAATTTTAATGCAACAAGAAAGTTGGGAGAAGAGTTGGGAAGTCTTAATTGTTTTTTTTGTTTAAGTGTTGTTGATTTAAAAACAAACGCCTCTTATGAGACTTTAAGAACAAATGACTCAGAAATTGTTCTTTGTGTGTGTGTGTGTGTGTGTGTGTGTGTGTGTGTGTGTGTGTGTGTGTGTGTGTCAAAAATAAAGTGTGACCAGCAGATTCATTAACTCTTTAGTATATAAAAAGTTTGTTAGACACTTCTTGTTATTCAATCAAAAAGAAAGTGTGACTAGTGTAGTCTGATTCACAAACAATTCTAGAGTCAGTTCTTTTCAGTAGCCTAAATCAAAAACTTGTGAGCGGCGTAGCATGATGCACAAATTAATAAAAACCTATGAGCTGATAATTAAAAACAAAAGCACAGCCAGTGAAGCTCAAATGCCAGAATGAAAGACTGATGAGACCTCTCTTTAATCTTTTTTAGTATTATTTTTTAAAGATGAGTCATTACGCTGAGTTTGTCTGAAACACCCCAGTGTAATTTTACAACATTAGTAAAGAGATACTTTTTTGACATGTAACCAAAAATTCACATAAAACCCTAATTTGAATCAAATTTAGAAATCAATAGCTTGCAAAAAGGGAATAAAATTACTTTAAAGCATCTGCATTGATACCCAGGCCCACACAGAGGCAAATTACTACTATAACACCTGTAACCAGCAGGCATGAGGCCATATACTGCACTCCCGCAGAGCGGTTCATCAAGAACGCTTGTTCTGAATATTTAAGAAGGGTCCAGGAACCCTACAGGAGCAGGTCAAGATCTACAAGTCATCGTTTAAAGAGCTATTAAAAGGAAGCGAACATCAATCCAAGTCTCTTCCACTTGCAGTCATTTCACTTATTCACGCACAAGATGCATGCGGTGTAGCTCAAATGATGTGAACAGTCATCAAGATGTTTCCATTATTGATCAAACGAGCTTTTCATGTCTAGCAATTAACCATAAATGCAAACTTTGCTGTATCACGTGGAGTATGGTGTAGGAGTGTTTGAAGTATGAAGTGCCTCCTCATGACTCACTGATGAACACTGGTCATGTCAGGCGTGCTTCCCTAAAGTGGAAAAGGAGTTATGGGGAAAAGCTAGCCCTGCCTCGCCGTCTCCTCGGCGTAAGCAAACATCATTGCCATGAAAGGCAGCTCGCTTTGATCAAGCCTTCAAAGACCCTGTCATCAAAGTCTATAAAGATGGTAATTGACGAGGGAAAGTTACGCCTCTACCAATACGCATACAAGTAAACTGGAACACCATATGACAGCAATAAAATGGGCATGTGGACAGTACAGGAAGTGTGGGGAGTTAGCCAAAGGCTAAATGATCATTTGGAATAATTGCATACGATGATCTAATACATGTTATCATCATTCAGGTTCGGTGACGAGGAGCTTCTGTGTTCCCAAACCAAGAGCTCCGTCCAAATTGCTTTCAGAGGCCTTGTGGAGAATAAGAGTACAATAAATGATACAGGCAGGGGACAAATTCAGACCTCTCTGCCTGAGTGGAGGCAAAAGTCTAGTCTAAATAGTGCAGGTTTAAGTGAAATCTAATGGAAAGTGCAGGGTGAGAGATGGTCTCTTTAAATAAGCACTGGCATCAATAAGTGACATCTTCCCAGAGCCACTGTGTGTTCTAAGGGAGACAAATTTGCATATGTGTCCGCGGCCCTTGATGAAATATGAAAACTGTGTCACCCAAGGCACCATCATCAGTGTGCTTCAGAATGAACGAGCGAGAGGAAAGAGATAGTCTAGAAGTGTGTGTGTGTGTGTGTGTGTGTGTGTGCACTCGTGTTGCTGGAAAATGTATCTCAACCGGAAGGATCTCTCTGCACAAATTAATGATCATGGGAATACATAATGGAACTTCTGAGGTCTGTGGATGGAGGAGATATTTTTTAATCATTTCATCCATACCTTTTTTTCTTCTCCTTTTTTAATCTTCCCTATGTACTTAGTGGGATATTAAATGTCTCTTAGTACCCTTAAGCACCTTAACGCTTATCCATTTGTTTGAAGTTGTGCTGTCGGATTCTGATATGATCACAGAACAAGTGAGGATTAAATAATGTTAGCTGGGTCATGTGATTCACCCATCAGGTCCGCTTCCTAGAAGTATATTACACCTTTCCACCACTTCCTGCTTTCTATTGGTAATTTTTTTTTGTTTGTTTTTTTAAATCACAGCATGATGAATATAGTTTGATTATAGTTTTGATGAAAAAAGATTTTAACTTAAAATTAAAGATTTTAAATGTGAAGTAGTAGTATTGCAATTCCATTTAGAAGTAGTTTGATATTTGAAGCAGTTTTAAGTAATGATTTTGATGAGTACAGTTTAGCACGTAGACCGACAGACAGAAAAAACACTCACATTTCTGGGTTCCGAACTCCAAGAAATGTAAAATCATGAGCAGAAATATGCAAACATCTAGTCACAACAAACGAAAACAAATACTTCACTGTTCAGTTCCCACTCTCATCTTTTCTGTAAATAAATTATCTCTTCATAATCTGTACTTGACACTGTATTTATTATTACCTCATCTACATACTTTATTACCCTGGAAAATGTGCTTATCCTGTAATAAACTCCCCAGCGGTTGCCCATTTAGAAGTGGCTGACACGACACACTTGTAAGTAAAGAAAGCGGCTTTCTCAAGAACCACCATACTGTATATTCACAAGCGCCCTGATAGTGCAATCAAACTAGATAGCTCAAGGCTGAACATACAGTGAAACAACATTACAATCACAGTGGGAAATATGAACACTTTATCCACAGATCCATGAATAGGAAAGCGACCTTGTTCTTTGAAATTACTCCTCTCTGTGTGAACCATAACAAGTAATGTGCAGCGAGGAGGTGAGGAGGAGGAGGTACTCCGTGTAAACGTCATGTGACTTGTCACTCTGGAGCGGCAGAAAAATGACATTGTGACAGCGCTGATTGGATGATGACATCACATCAGCACGCAGTGCCAAACTCTCAACTACAGACTATCCTGAGATGTGAGATCAAACACAGCAGAGAGGGGTGATATATAGTATGTCTATTTCACGCTTTTAAGAGTGTGAGGCATCTTTAGGCTTCTACCAGCAGGGGCTGACAGGCCTTTGCTTCCCAGCCAAAATGCGAACCCTTGTGGATTAAGCCTGTGGCTAAAGATGCTCCAATTTAACACTGTGTGAATAGGATGTGCAGAAGTGTTCTTTATGTCACCATCCTGTTCTCTGTCACTGCCTCCAGTGAGTCTGGTAATGCCGCAAAAAGCCGCCTGAGCTGTTGTTGTTCCCCAGCAGGCCACACCACAGAAAATACTCTAGTCTCTACAGACCCAGAACATCTCTAACAGATGAAGTTCTTCTTTAAGCCTTACTTCTGCTTCAGCCAAATCAAACTACTGCGCTTGCTGTGCAACTGAGGCAGCATTTTAAAGAAAATCCTTGCATATTAATGTTCTCTGATCTATTGAATTAATCACTGTAAAAAGACGACAGTAAAAGACATGAAACATGCTGCAGTAAAAACTTAAGTAGCTAACGCGAAGTTCCCCCAACTGTCTAGGACATTACATGTAATTATATGGTTATATGCAGTTTTTGAAAGTGAAAAAAGCATTAAAAAATCATTACGACATTTACTGAAGATCATAAACATATATCAAAATATATCAAAACCTAATATTTTATTCTTATATGCATTGCTAAGAACCCGACTCAAACTACTTTAAAGGCAATATATATATATATATATATATATATATATATATATATATATATATATTTATTTTATTTTTTTTTTCTCCCTTTCTTGCACTCTCAGATTTTCAGTTTTCAAATAGTAACTTTCAGGTGATGTATACATTTCAAGTTGACCTTTGTGATCTTGTGGTCCAGGTTTACATTTGATGCTTTTTGTTTAGGTTTTTTGTTTGTTTGTTTGTTTCTTTTTTTATCAGTTATGTTCATTAGGGTTGTATTTCATATATAATGCTGTTATATTAATGTTTATTGCATTATAATGATCCACATCAAATTATTTTTCAAGCTGCATACAAATACATTAAATTTAGTCAACTACAAATGTCAACTATCACCATCTATTACATCATTTAACATCATACAGCGCACACAAAGTAAAAAATCCTGATTATATGTCACAATACCTTAAGTGACGCAAATGCCAGGATCAATAACAGCATCAGTGAAGCACCCACAAACTTTTACCAAGGCTGAATACGTATGAACCTCAAGGGCAGACGTGTCTTTGTCAGCCATCTGCCCACTTTCAATACCTATAGGTCACAATGTGTACAATACGTGCTGCTATTTTTTAATTCTTTTCCTTTATGATTTGTAGAATATATTTGGAACATTTCGAGCCGTTTACGTCACTGATTTTCAGCATATGGCGCATCGAACACGCAGTGTGTCATTCAGGCAGCCTTGTTTATAAAGTTTTCCACCTGGCTCCCTGCTGGCCTTCGGAAGAAGATTCAATTTAAGCTCCATTGTGCCGCTCCGCTCCCACTCATCAGATTCCACAATATGTATGACAACCGCGATCTGGTCATGTGTTGATAAGTGTTCTGCATGGTGTGCTTAGGTCAACAAAATTCAATCAAATGACAAGTCCTCTGAGCTTCCACCTAACAATGAACTCGGAGCACACAAAAGACGAGGAAGGTTTTGTACGGTGCACTCGAAACATCCGAAAACGCTGGCTTTTAAAACGAAAGTGTGCAAGTGTAAGATAAGCAGACACCGAATAGGTTGTACTCATGTCTATCTGATATGAATCGTTAAACTGTAAACTCATTTAACTCATTGTGACTAAAAGTTATGTCACGAACACGAAGACAACAAGAAGGCGGCACATTTCGGATAATCATTCAGGATACGAATGAGTGTATATTTAAAGCACTTCTAAAAATGCTGTTGTGTCTTCTTTGAAATGGAGTCAAATCATTCACTTTATCTTTTGACACACATTGTTAAGTCTTGCTCCAAGGGTCCTCTAGAGGAATCATTAGCACTAGCTGTCATGCTAACTTTGGCCACTGTTCCTCAGCGCAATGCCACGTTGGCTGGGTCTGTCTCAGAAAGGCGAGCTGCATTTTAATGATGGAAATCAGTAGAGCACAAAGCCAAGTCCAATTAGTTTGCTCTATTAGAGTTTGGGCTGCATAATGTACATTTGGCCATGTGTTTCCCTGGCATTAAAAGTGCACCCTAGGTACTGGGTGTGAAAGTGTGCATGTTTTTCAAAAGTCACAGCACATATGAGTTGAGTGCAAAGTTCAGCAGACGTGCCAGGATCATGAGCTCCCATATCAGAGATCTGTTATAAGATCATTTTGCACGAAGTAAAAACTTGTAAAAGGCTATATAATTATCGAATCCATTTGACGGGACAGCGTCTGGCAGAACATGTTGCTCAATGCAACATGCCTTAATGGGCAGATGCTATTTACGACACTGTTTGGCCACCTTAAAGGAAAGAGATACAGTAGCGTTCCCACATAGGTTTCCCTGTTTGCCACGCAACAGCATGTCCAAAAGTTAGCCCACTAAAAACTTTCCTCGTGCAGCCGCCCATCTTTCTTTTCAGAGAAATTGTGTAAATTGGCTGTCTTTATAGATCCTATTTTCTGCGAGAGTTATTTTCCCCTCTGTAGTCTTGATCCCCAGTCTTCTCATTACAGTGAGGTGGAAAACAGGACCTGAGACCGAGCCAAATCAATAACAGAACCCACAGAACCTCCTCAGGTTCTCCTTTGGGAGGCGACACACTAAAACGCTCACTTTCTCTTCGGACATTCCTTATTATGTCTTATTCTCTTCTCGCCAAAATGAATGAGCCGCTTTTTATCTTTCAAAATAATGGGCGAACTTGGTAAGAAATATGATGAAACTTACTCAGTATGGTGTTCTAGTGGTGTGGAGTCCACAGGCTTCATTTCCCAGTTGGCACGAGAGGTGTCTGAGTTTCGCAGCAGGTCTGTGCGTTTGAGCTCAGCAGCTGCTGTCCTGGCATTAACACTGGCCTTGATAATCAGTGAGATGCGGGGCGTTACATCGCTGATTTGGGCTATTAGCAGAACAGCATTCGGTTACGTTGCCTTCGTTCTGTCAAACATGATTATTATTAAAAAAGAAAGTAATGCACCAACAAACACCAACAAACTAATATTTAGTGGTTAGATCAGATAGATCATTTAATTATTTCTAGTGCACAATACTAAAAAGTATTCTCAGTTACTTACAACAAACAGTTAAACTGATCATATGATGTGATTTCTTGTTTACCTTTTCTTTAGTGTGTTATGTAGCTATTTGGGCATGTATAAGATCTGCAGAGTTACAGTCTCCCACAGAAGGATTAATTCCAAATAAAAGAAAAGGATATTTCAAACCCCTAATTAAATCCCACCCCCACACGTCTACATCAACATGTGGAAATATTGAATGTTCACACAAAGAAAGAAGGCATGGTTTCAGTAACCTGAAAGTGTAAGTGTTGATGTGGCCATGTCAGCAGACGCTGTGTATTTCTGTGTGATGCAAAAGCTTTAGCTTCCTAAAGTAGATGCGGTTAGGATGCATTGAGATCATTTACAACAGAGCAGCGCAACCCAAAAATTCATCTTTGTGCAATACCTTTTTTGGACAACAGTTTTGTGAACCTTGAGGAGTACAAGGCTGGCTGTGCACAGGCTATTTGTCCCAAAAAAAAAAAAAAAAAAGCATGTAAGTTTATGTCGTGTTTGAGAGAGACAGGGTCCCATCACAGTGGAGTTAAATTTCTTAATTGTGTCTTGTGTAATGCAAATACATACGAGCATCATCACTGTCTGTCACATCCTTCATCTTTCGGGCTTGAACTGATGGTAACACTTTTTTAAACGAAGTCTGTGGTTATGGAAATGGGTAATTTCTGACATGCGCTTGTGGTGGTTGACCAATCACAATGCACTGTGTCAGCTGGCCAACCAGAGCAGACCGCGCTTGTCGGGAAGGAAGGGCCTTTGTAGAAAACACTGCATTTCAGAGAGGCAGGGCATAGAGGATGTTTTTTAAAACATATCAATGTATTCTGTTACACCGAATGCACAAAATAATGATCTTTAAAATGGTATTGCATGACTCTTCTTTAACATTACATAGCAGAGGTCAAATGAGATAAAGATACTTTAAATTCATTTGCTGAATTAAACAAAATCGAACTCACAGAAAAGCCAAGAAAATATTTGCCTTTTTAAAAAAAACAATGAACAATATTTTTCACTGTCTGGTGAACACAAAATCCAATATCCTTAGCTTTCCTTTAACATCTATATTTTTAGTGTCAGATCAATGGCTTGAAGCATCTCTTTATAATTCTGAAATGGTATCACGTAAATGAAAATCCTTTACGATAACGAGATGGGCAGCTTGTGCTTTAGGAGCTCTGTCATTATAATATATCGACATGCGTCCTTCGTTTCATAAACCTCAAGTCTCCTAACCCTATTCTTACATACTGTACCATCCCCAACACACTCTACATCATACAAAAAACTTCGCCTGAAGCCCCAGAGCGTCAAGCACTCTCAGTTCTCATACAAGAACACACATAATGAGAGCAGCTAAGAAGCCCTTACCTGTCAGGATAGAAATATTGAGTTCCCAAAAATCCAGTTTGTTACCCTACTTCACACTCACTCCAAACAACTAATCAAAACACCAACATGAAGTGCCCACTGGTTCAAATGCACTTCACATCGATGGTCTTTTAATTATTTAGCCAACAAACTATTGATATTTTTAACTTCTATGAGACAAAGCCTAACAATGGGCATAGTTGCATAAAGTAAATGCTTGCTGAAAAACAGTCCTTCAACCAACAGCACATTTATGTGTTTCCTACAAGCATTTCAAGAAGAAAATCATCATGTTTATGATTTGGTTACGCGCTCAATATATGCTCACACTCATAACTGCACTAAATTGAACCCTGCAAAATCCTTCATGTTTTTTTTTTTCCCCTAAGCACAACAAACTGTAAGCCTGATTGCAATTTACTTTGCTAAATTTATAAATGATTTACTAGATCATAGCTTATCTTGCCACCGAAATGTAATTAGAATCAGTAAAAATGATAAAGCATCACACGCATTAGCATGCACAGCTGTGCAGACTGTTTAATGTGATCATGTGCATGCCGCACGTACAGGGATGCAGAGTCAGTGCACTTAAACCGGGTGAACACAAACAGACTCGGCGTTCATCTGTGTTCGCTTCAATTTTTGATGAAACGTCTGCGGCTAAGGTGAAATCAGATATTTTGTAGGGCTTTTTTTTTTTTTTTCAGCGCGTCTACTGGAAGATCTCTAAAAACAGCTCGCCTTTGGGAGCGTCTGCTTGTGGACATGAAGGGAGCGATCGGTGTCACATTTGCTGAGAAGCAGCGTTTGACTAATGAGCGCCGATGACAGGGTTGTGGAGAGGTGCTTGCTGAGCGGAACACATTTGTTTCTCCCTGGTCTAGCGAGAAGCCTGTCAGACACAGAGAAATGACCAGCAGTCGGCCCCAAGGTGCCCTCCCTGTACTGGCAAACTGACAAATTGACCAAAGGGGACAAGTTTGGCTCAGAATCGCCTATGAGATTAAGATGTTTTGAGCATTTGTAATCAGCGGCATAACAAAATTTGTGATTAAAGCTGGATATATTGCACTTGTGTGGATGCGCTGTAAAACGCTAGTAACAGAATAGTGGTGAAATGGAAGTAAAGGTCAACGTTATGTTGATGAATTGGGACGTTGTTGTCAACTAACATTTTCCAGGAATAATATACAACAGCGATAAATACATTAACCGTGATCACGCCTGTAGTACACACAGTAATTCAATCAATCCTGGCCATGCGGCGTACAGTCTACAGAACAATGCGAAAATCGCTCTATAGATCTCATCCCTTAGTGTCAAAAATCAATAGTAATAAAGTTACGAACGACGTAAACAGTTGTGTGGGTTGTTATTGTCAATGCCACTCGGGGGAACGACATACCGGCGCATTCTTTACCTTAGGCGGAAGAAGAATGGAAAGCCTTTCTGAAGGGGCGTAATGAAAAATGCGCCATTACTTGGATTTCTCTATTACTTGTATCCCTGCAGACAACTGTCAACAGCTGCTAATTCATTACAGGCTGATATCATGGGAATGAGTGTAACATGCTAACTGAATTCATTAGTTTGGAAATAATCAACAGAGGGTGATCCAAATGCATACATACAGATGTTTGTGCATTTACTGTATCACAGTTTCAGGCACTTTTACATCCCAGAGGGGTTTTGGTATGCAAACTGACAGGTTTAAATTTCCTTTGTGAAATGCGTTTCACATCAAAACTGTCTCAGAAACATTTTGGTGTGCTTTCATCATTTAAATGTGCTACTTTTAAAAAAGCTATTTGAAAATTTGATGTCTAACTACAGACTGTATCCATGCTGGGCTGTACTTTATTATTGGGCCTTTCCTGTTAAAATTTCAGCACAAAATGTTAAGCTGTATCACTTTATTGACAATACTGTACATGTGTCAAACTCAAATTATTATAAAGAGTGAATTTTTTTTATTTTTACTAATATATGTTTTTTTATTTAATATTATATATTTATTTATATTTCTTTACTCAAACTGCCAAACTGAAATTTTTTTTACACAGTGTAAAATAAACGGCTTGAGTAAAAATGAAGAAAACAAAAAAATCAAGGAAAATATCACTTCTGAACAGACTAATTTTATTGTGCAGAATTTTCAATCAAGCTGTAATTTTGTCAAATCACGCAAAAAGTGTGAAACGTGGATTAATTGCATGTACTGAGGATGCTACCTATAAATTAGCCTTTGCAAGACAAAAGAGACAGGTGTTTTATTCCAAATATCTTTAAAATGTCAGAGTAATTTCCATTACACAATGTGAATCACGATAAATCGTTTGAGATGTGATGGAAATGACAATTCATTGGAAATTTTCATGACTCTCATAAGTGACAAAATGAGGAACGTATGGTAAAAGTTTCTAAAAGACTAAAAATGTCCATAGTTACATATGCATCAAAGTGTGCTTGTATCTGCACGTGTGCAAGGTTAGAGAGAATGATGGAAAGGAGGGTGGAGCAATAGTTGTTTGACTGCATCACTGCAACACTATCAGAGGGAAGAACCAACCTGTCTCTCCGGTACATGACAGATAATTTCACTGAGGAAACTGTCAGCATATTCCCAGTATCTTTCAAACTATCGCTGATATATCCAGATGCTTGTTTGACCAATCATATCGAACACAGCGAGCTCTAAATCTGTGATCCTTTCGGTATATACAGTAACATCATAAAATGACATTTCCTATTTCATACTACACAGACTTCCACTGGTGTCCGTAAGAGGTACACAGGAGCTGATATCACAGGCAGGTAATAGAGGGAGATATGATCTCCAACAATACCACCTGTCCGTCTGCCAGCTTCCTCAAAGCGCTTCAAATCCCCTGCGAGAAAGTGAGCCACCAGCGCTGTTAATTGGCTCATTTGTTCAATGATATACTACGGTGAGAGAAAGACACAAAATGTGTGATTTAAGAACTAGTGCTGCACTGAAACCACAGTTTTGGACTCGTCATTATATCAGTAAACTACTTGAAAAACAAAGTTGAACATACAGCTGTTGTATAGAAACTTGCCTGCAATGTTGTGTTAGATGACAGATAAGATCTGAGGGCATGAGTGAGGGTGATTCACACGAATACACACACACACACACACACACACAGGTCAGATGGCTAATAAAAGATCCCATAGTGTCCTGGCCTTTTCTCACAGGTTACAGATGATATGATTTCTGCCGCTGGTTTGAACAGGGCAGGGGGCCGGGGGAGATTGACCGAGACCCTGGTTTTCCAGCTTATCATCTACATCAGTCGGGCTGTCAAGATTGGATTGTGGGAAAGCACAGGGAGGGTACAAGGAGGGGGCGTATGGCCTTAATTCGCACCAAGCGGACAGCCGAGATTATCTGTGGCGATTCACACCACTCCATCGAGAGATAAATAACAAGTGACAGTGAATATAGCACTGCCTTATCCATATTCATAAAAAGGTCATAATAAAACTACACAATGAAACTCAGAAATTTTATTATTTATGACTTCTGATAACTGGGAAATAGATTGGTGAATCCATTGCTGTAAAACATTCATCAACAAGCTTCGTCGCAACACCTCACATTTACTGTGCATTCCTCTACAACTAGTATGAACATTTCATTTACGTTATATTTATTCATTTGGATTTACTGAAAGCAGCCTCCACTGCATTCAAAGTATGTTTTGCCATGCATCCAATGAAAATTAAACCCATATGAATCAAGATGATGTTGCTAATGCCACAGTTTAATTCGTTTCCTGAATTTGGAATGGATTTGAATTGAGTTAACAGACAGGGTGCAGAATTTCAAATTAAATTTAAATTTAACTGTAAATGCGTACTTAATATGTAAAATGTATTTGAAATCCATCCAAATAAAAATAAGAACACTTGCCAGCACAAGCTTTGAATTTTTAATCTAAGTTTTGGAAAAAAAAACTAAATTTAACAGTTTGCAGTTTATTTGCAAAAAAATACCTCAATATTTTTTTTTTTAAATCATGTTTTATTATGCTATCGTGTTAGAGTTTTATGTGTTTTTGTTATTTTTGGCCTACTCAAGAAAACCCAACTGCTGTTTTATTATGATTAATTGAAATGCACAATGATTTTTAATGATGTATAATGATTTTTGAGAATTGTTAAAAGCGGTGTTATCCGTTTTTGCAAATGACTTCATACACTGATGCAGATATACAGAATAACAGACATAAATAATATGATGAACAATAGGTAGAACAATAGAACAACAAGAATGACAGACAGATTTCATGTTCTATACTTGAGAGGAAAAGTAACAAACTCCTTTCTCTATTGTGTTTCAATACCGCCTAAATAACTCTAAAACAAACTGAGAGCTGTTACTCTTCCAAATAGTGAGCCTGGTGAATTTGGATGGTTTTCTGTCCCTCATCCACTCTCTCTGTACCCCCTGTGGGGCCTGTCTATGGCTAACAGGTGCTCTGCTCTCATTAGCGTCTCAGAGAGTCACGTCCTCTTGTGGGCTAGATCACGCTGCCAGTCACAGTGTCCCTGGCATCAGCATGCCAGCCTCAGCAGCACTGCACCAATCTGCTGCAATCTGCCCCTTCAGACAACAAGCTGAGACCCCTCTCAGCCAATCACAGGCGTGGGGAGGGGTGAGGTCGGGATTACGTGAGACTCCTGCTAGGTATGTCCACGAGCCTCGCTCTTCAGCATCGATTGAGTGAAACTATCAAAAAAGGTCCCCGCAGCGACCAATCCAACTGTCCCACTATTCAATCCGAGACATGTCTCCAAGGCTCCAGGAGCTGCAGTGCATGCAACAGCAATCTTCAAATAAACAAGCTTCGGAAGACAGCCAAAGACCACTTACAGCTTTAATATGGGTATTTTTATTGATTAATAAAGCTGAACAGAAGCTTACAGTCCTTGAAAATAATTATGTCTGGAGATTTATGATGAAAACGTGGGTGGATTAGATTCCTTCAGAAATGAGGCCCATTACCTCTAACATTTATCGGGTTTTTTTTGCTTGTTTTGTTTTTTTTAAGTCCTCCTCTCTAGGACTACACCGTTTGATCATCGCAGACTTCCTCTTAAGGCCCGCAGGCTGGAAAAGTACCCCAAACATGTTGCCGAAATGTCAGCATGCAATGAATAATTGGCCCAAGAACAAACACAAAATCATGTTCGTGGTAGGACAACTTCTGCAGGTAACCACCGTGGACTTGCGCACGATGACAGAGAGAGACGTACACGACCTTAATGAGTGTCTAAAATGGAGTGACACTGCAAGCAGGCGAACTGGCGGTGGAGTTTACAGGAATGAGCGTGAGCTAAAGAAACAGCATGGCACCGTGCCCTATCATTAGACACCCAGCGTCTCCCTGTCTGTCTCTCCATCTCTCTTTTAAACTCCTTCTCTGGCTCTGAGGCCAGATGAATGCGAGGAGCGAGCCTGATGTCTGGAGGCCGGTCTGGAGGAATGAGTTATCCCCGTGCGAGGGCCCGACTAATGGAGGCCGGTGACTCGGACATCTGTTTCCATGGCTGGCCACGGGAAGGGCCATCCGACGGCAGCCGGTTTATGAAGAACCACAAATTCTCGACAAGGCAATTACTGAGGAGTCAGAAAGAGCGAGACGGGACGGGAAGAGAGAGAGAAAGATCGCAGTGCGAAAGTAATATGACGGCAGATTTCGACAGCTGGGGGACATCAACATCTGTCTGCAGCCAATCCCGTGACCCTCTAACCCAACGCATACACGTATCCGGCCGCCTCGGTGTGCAGTAATGTCAGCCCTGCTTATTTCCCCATGTCACTGAGCCTTGATGAATAGCGCATACGGATACGTGACGTGAGGCTGTATATGACGCATTCACAGAAGTTTTTTTTTTTTCTTCCAGGAGGCTTGCAGCAGTCTGGCCCCTTATCTCTGCAAACATTGGCGCACTGATAACGAGGGCTTTCATATCCTATTTGTGCAAACACCCCCCAAGGACCCTCACGCTGTCTAAACTCCTCTATATTCATAGGTGGAAGCCCATTGTGAAATGTTGCTCGGCTTTAATTTGATAGCAGATAAGAATAATCACAATGGAACTTAAAATCTAATCCGAACTTTGTGCTCCCTGCACGCGCTAGAGCCGGCTGCACCGGTGTTGGGGTTGGTGTGGGGAGGTGGGAGGTTGTCGGCTTTGATTAGTCCCCAGACAGCCTGATGGAGAACGTAAGACGTGTGGGGAAAGGAAACATAAAAGAGAGTGGAATCAGTGATCCAAGGTAACCTAGTTAGTGCTCAAGTCCGCAGGGGAATGATGGCAGTGACATTGACAGGGCTGCACTGTGTGTGATTCATACAGATCTATTCCTATCTGTCTGTCCCCCGGTGCGACTGCCACACACACGGGGAGGACGACGACTCTGGGGGATGGCTAGGGATATAGGAGCCCAAATCCCACTGAAAATCTCATTCTGTCTATCCCCTTCCTTCATTCACTCACTCCTTCACATTGACAAGCCAATGTCGCAAGAGGAAAGGGCCACTGATGTCTGTCACTGCAATGAACTGCATTATGCTACTGTGTAGACACATAGTAAGGTGAATGCCCAAATTCTCTTTCAACATTTTAGTATGTAACTTTATTATTATTATTATTATTATTTAAAACTAAATGAAAATAAATACAAACCGGATTCCAAAAAAGTTGGGACACTATACAAATTGTGAATAAAAACTGAATGCAATGATGTGTAGGTGCCAACTTCTAATATTTTATTCAGAATAGAACATAACTCACGGAACAAAAGTTTAAACTGAGAAAATGTACCATTTCAAGGGAAAAATATGTTGTTTCAGAATTTCATGGTGTCAACAAATCCCAAAAAAGTTGGGACAAGGACATTTTCACCACTGTGTGGCATCTCCCCTTCTTTTTACAACACTCAACAGACGTCTGGGGACAGAGGAGACCAGTTTCTCAAGTTTAGAAATAGGAATGCTCTCCCATTCTTGTCTTATACAGGCATCTAACTGTTCAATCGTCTTGGGCCTTCTTTGTCGCACCTTCCTCTTTATGATGCGCCAAATGTTCTCTATAGGTGAAAGATCTGGACTGCAGACTGGCCATTTCAGTACCCGGATCCTTCTCCTCACGCAGCCATGATGCTGTGATTGATGCAGAATGTGGTCTGGCATTATCTTGTTGAAAAATGCAGGGTCTTCCCTGAAAAAGATGACGTCTGGATGGGAGCATATGTTGTTCTAGAACCTGAATATATTTTTCTGCATTGATGGTGCCTTTCCAGACATGCAAGCTGCCCATGCCACACGCACTCATGCAACCCCATACCATCAGAGATGCAGGCTTCTGAACCGAGCGTTGATAACAACTTGGGTTGTCCTTGTCCTCTTTGGTCCGGATGACATGGTGTCCCAGATTTCCAAAAAGAACTTGAATCGTGACTCGTCTGACCACAGAACAGTCTTCCATTTCGCCACACTCCATTTTAAATGATCCCTGGCCCAGTGTAAACGCCTGAGCTTGTGGATCTTGCTTAGAAATGGCTTCTTCTTTGCACTGTAGAGTTTCAGCTGGCAACGGCGGATGGCACGGTGGATTGTGTTCACCGACAATGGTTTCTGGAAGTATTCCTGAGCCCATTCTGTGATTTCCTTTACAGTAGCATTCCTGTTTGTGGTGCAGTGTCGTTTAAGGGCCCGGAGATCACGGGCATCCAGTATGGTTTTACGGCCTTGACCCTTTCTCACAGAGATTGTTCCAGATTCTCTGAATCGTTGGATGATGTTATGCACAGTTGATGATGATAGATGCAAAGTCTTTGCAATTTTTCGCTGGGTAACACCTTTCTGATATTGCTCCACTATCTTTCTGCGCAACATTGTGGGAATTGGTGATCCTCTACCCATCTTGGCTTCTGAGAGACACTGCCACTCTGAGAAGCTCTTTTTATACCCAATCATGTTGCCAATTGACCTAATTAGTGTTAATTGGTCTTCCAGCTCCTCGTTATGCTTAAATTTACTTTTTCCAGCCTCTTATTGCTACTTGTCCAAACTTTTTTGGGATTTGTTGACACCATGAAATTCTGAATCAATATATTTTTCCCTTAAAATGGTACATTTTCTCAGTTTAAACTTTTGTTTCGTGATTTATGTTCTATTCTGAATAAAATATTAGAAGTTGGCACCTACACATCATTACATTCAGTTTTTATTCACGATTTGTATAGTGTCCCAACTTTTTTGGAATCCGGTTTGTATTACAATATATTGTATAATACTGTGTAATTTGTACAATTAGCCCGATGTGACCTATAATTCCTGTGCAGTGTGTGACATCAAGCGCTAGCAACGTGCTCTGTACTCAGGCTAACAGCATGGAGCAAGCCAGAAGAACATCTGCGATTTGGAGATACTGTGAACTGGTGGGTCTCAGTGAATGGCCAAAAAACAAATAAAATTAAGTTTTATGATGCTAGACTTTTTTTTTTTTAAGATGTGCATGAAAGCTTCTGACAGGTGAAGTTTAAGTTTTTGTTACATAGGTTCTAAAAATATTACCTTAGAAAATGAACTGTCATGCTAGGTGTTATGTTCGTAGTGCACATGCAGCACATTAGCTGTATATCACTTCCCTAAAGCCTTGTAGACTTTCGCCTGGCTCCGCAGAGCGAGCCTCCACTGACTGCACGCGCACCTCTGCAAACGGACGAGGTGTTTATATTTGTCGCGTTCGTTGTTGTACTATTGCTTGATAAAGCACAGAATCTACAACAACACAACACAAAAGTGCAGTACCAATAAAATCACATAACGTGTCAACAACACGTTTGTCAACAACTGGGAATGATTTGCATGAAGGTATGATATTCGTTCTTTTCGAGAGCAGTTTCTATGTTTCATTAACAGTTAATGTAAGTATCCTATTCACCATAACTGTTGTTTGCATGAACCAAAAATACCATGTTGCTTCAATTGTGTCATTTTGTATGTTTAAATGACTAGTAGCTCAAACCACCTTGATGACAAAGGGCAGGGCGCATTTACAATTAGCTTACTTGCATTTGACAAACTGACAAAATGCCAAAACAAACTAGAAATCAACGTGTTAATTTTCTGTGTGCACTATTTACATTGCATGTGGGTGTGTGTAATGCATTTTTATGAGGACAGACTACGTAACGATACTTTTTAAATAAAAAGTTGGCTTTAAAATAATCGAGTTATAGTTCATGTTTAATTTGTTAAAGAATGACAATTTAAAACGTTCAAATTATTTTACCCCATATTAATTTATATCATCACCGCATGCAAGATGATTGGCAAACAGCGTCTGTACTGCATCTCTGCTGCCTGTCTCGGGGGAGAGTGGCACTAAGCGGTCATTGCCCGCAAGCAACGTTTAAAAATTCTCATTTCAAACTTTAAAATCAAATAAAATAATATTAATAAAAAATAAGCACATAAAACACACAAAATCCAACGTGTAAAGTAATTTTATGGAGCATGTGAGAGCAAACCGTTTATGTTATTCCAGTCCATTCAAATAGAATTTAAGAAAAATTAAACTTGTAAACCAGGCATGTAGAAATATCAACAGTTTAATGTGCTTCCAGTCACAGTAAATGTAAATCAGCCAAATAGGTCAATTGCTATTCCCAAAACTGTGAAATCAACAATTACCTTTCTCTGGTACAGCTTTGCAAGAAAGCCCAAGGGCACAATATAACAAAATAAAATCTAATAAAAGGCATATTTGAAACTAGAGCTATCAGAAAACAAGGTATTTTAATAAGAAACAGTCAAAGCATTATCTTATTAAAGCACTAGCAAGACCTGCCACTGCACACTAATACAATTCATCACACAGGCCAACAAACAACATGTGCCCACTGGGCTGGTTTTGGGGATTTAAATGGAGCCTCATATTTCATCATTATGTCACTGAGTGAATACAAACATCTTGGAGAGGCATTTAAGCTTGGAGGAGGAGTTCACAGAGGGGAGGGCGCTCAATTGATAAGAAGAGGAAGTGAATGTACTGAAGAGCAAAGGTATGGAAAATTGCCTTTCAAGTTGTTTCAGTCAGGGTGATCTTGTCCCTGTGCTTTGAGTGCTAAAGGCCTTATCTTCAGGATGAGCTTGAGAAAGAGCCTCCCCTGCTAAGGCTCACTATCTGGGGCTAAACGCAAACAGATTTGGCCTTTTTGCGGGAGACCATGTGGAGAGGACCCCGTGATAGAAGTTTGCCTTTGAAAGGCAGGCAAAGCTGTGCATTCGTCTGTAAATTTAGATCAAATATAGGAGTTAGTCAAGAGGAGAACCATCGAGCCTTGGTGCTTATGTGGGCATTGTGAGATTGAGTTTGGCTCATGTCATTTTCTGTCTTCTTCAGGAGTGTTTCTGGCCTGTCCTAAGTATATATATATATATATATATATATATATATATATATATATATATATATATATATATATATATATATATATATATATATATATACACACACACATACATATATACACACATACATACATATACATACACACATACATACATATACATACATACATATATACATATATATACATACATATATATACATACATATATATACATATATATATACATATACATACATATATACATATTCATATATACATATTCATACATACATATATACATATTCATATATACATATACATTTATACATATACATATATATACATATATATATACACACACACACACACATATACATATATATGTACACATATATACATACGTGTGTGTGTGTGTGTCTGGAAAACTCTAATAATAAAATGGTACAAAGCTGCCACTGCGACAGGACAGAAGGCACTAGTATATACCATTTTAATACTAATATGTAAAATTTAGATATTAATATGTACCTCTAAGGTATGAAAAATGTAAAATAAGGTACAAATGTAGAATAACTTTCAAAAGTGTACTGCCCCAGCGACAGCTTTTGCACCTGTTTTTTTTTTTTTTTCTGAGAGTGCAGGTACAGCATGTATCAGTGTGGTCATAAAGGCTGCAAAATTCAGTGTATATCACAGTAGGACAAGATGTGCAATAACACCCTGAGAGGCCGACAGAAGCCCACATAGGGTGAGTGGAATCAGTGAGGCCTCCCCCACCGGAAGCCCATTTCCGGGTAAGCAGGTGGTCCCTAGCGGGGTTAAGTGGAGGTGTGCTGTAGAACCATCAGGACAAGCATCTCCTCTGGCTAAGCAGCACTTTGAGATAGAAATAGATCCACTGTTGTTTTCTCACCTTTGAATAAAAGGAGAGCGCACTCCTGCTCAGGTGTAACCTCGATTGCCGGAAGCATGAGGCTTAAATGTAAGATTCATTAAGATCAGAGACAGTAATTGCACATACTGGGAAGGTATTTGGTACATTTCATTTTTAACTTGAAGGGTGAACCACGTACTTTTATGTTCTGATTATATTTTTAGCCTATACTGTGTGTAATTACACAGGACTCTTTCCATCTAAGTGCAACACCATATCACGTGAGCCAGCGAGTACTAATACCTTTATGAAATCCCATAGATATGAAGCTGGATGTGTGTGAAGACGTTCAAAAGCACCAGTTTTCCAGCATATTGCCGGCATATTAATATTGTCATAACATGATATTCTTTAAGTAATTGTGCAAAAATTACGCTGTAAAAATCTAAATTTGTGAGAAAAGGAATAGGTTTTGCTGCCCCTAGTGTTAATTTCTTTTGGAAATGTACTATTCAATACTATATAAATGTATTGTTACGTATTTTGTGGCTCGCTAAAAAGTGCACCAAGATGCGTTAACGACATAAAACCAGGTAGCCACCAAAAAAATTATAGGTGCCTGGGAAAAATAGTCCAACAACACTGTTGAATAAAAGTTATAGAAAGATCAAACACTATCGATGCTTGCTAAATAGTAAAGTTTATTGTCACAAGCAACGTTTCGGTCCACTGACCTTCATCAGGCATATGCCATATTATATACCTCATGAAGATCAGTGGACCAAAACATTTCTTGTGACAATAAACTTTACTATTTAGTAAGTATTGATAGTGTGCAGGATTGCATTTTATAATAAAAAAAAAAATTATAAATGTTTTAAAAATTACACATTTTTTCTTGTTACATGTATCTATTTCAGTTCAACGCATTACACAGAATGTTAAATGTATTGCCATTTTTTTCTTTGAAAGAAAGGAAAGAAAGAGGAAAAAAAGAAAGGAAAAGCAGCTCATAAGGTTAGCCCTTGTTTCACTGATACCATGTTAAAAAAGAACAAAATTCTTTTTTTTTTTGTACCCTATTCATGAAAACCGCAGTGAAAAGAATGATCTACGTCTTGTATGCTGGGCCATCTCTTTCAGAAAAGCAGTGTATTCACACATCTTATTGAAGCCTGCAGAACATGACTGAAAACTGATCTTGAACTTTATCATCTGTGCATTCACCCAAAACAGAAAAGCCTCATTCAGTCCAATGATGAGAGAAAATCTGAGAGCAATATGGTAATACACAGTGCGCCAACAAACAAGGTCATCACAGTGACCCATACAGTGGGTAGACATACAACATTTACTCAAATAACTAAAGTAAATGCGATCATTGAAATCAAAAGAAACTGGGACCTGTGACCTGACAGCAAAGACTCACAAAATGAATTGAATAATAGATTGATTTTAACCACAGGAAACTTTAACAGCATACAACAGTCATTGAAACAAAGTTTGGCCCTTGGATCAAGCATTGCTTCTTGTTTCTAGGGTTACAGCGAGTGTCTTCAGTTCTTTATTGTGTCACATGGTTGAGACAATGGCTCTCTGGGACAGTGAAGATCCTTTCATCTCTTTTATGGACCTGTTTTTTTTTACCCTTTACTCTTTCTGCCTCTCTCTCCTTCATGTCTCTATTTTCTTCACAGCAAGGTCAAGCCAATAGGCAGTGGTGCATGTCTCGCACCTCCGGAGCCAGAGTTTCAGCACTCTAAGCCCTCAGAGAATCAGTCTAGGAAAAAAAAAAACCCGAGATGCTGTGCCTAGCAAGCTGCAGGTGTTAGCCATGATGAACATCAATTTAGCCATCAAAGCGAGTTCATCAAGTTTCTTTCTGGTGATAAATTAACCTCCCAGCAGATCAATGATGCCTAAAGAATCACAATTTAGATGATTATTAATTAGCGGTGTGGCATTCTTCCAATAACACGCCAGAAATAGGTGCATAGGACAGCCGGTAACATTATATTGTTTCTGCGGTTTTCCTTTTAGTCTGAAAGATCAGAGCGCAGAGTCAGATGTGCCAGACACGAAGCTCAGCTTGTGAGAAAAGGGAGGTCAAAGAGCCAATGACACACGACGACCCGCTAAACAGCTTAATTTAACCTCAACGGGAAACAGGCTCTTTCCTGGAGAGAAAAGCGATTAGGGGAGGAAGCAGCACCTCTGACTTTTCTTAATTCAAATCTTTCATTCATTCCAATTAGCCTATTCCCCAGGCCCTTCACACTACATTCAGCCTGTCAGTCTCTCTGCATTATACTCGCACAAAGACTTTTTATACTAACAGCAAATGCCACAGTTTAAAAGCTCTGGCCATGAACCAACTCTAAGATCCTAGGAAACGTTCTGTCACTGATGTTCTTTGTAAAAGATTCATATGTAGAAACAAGCATCTTTCCTATAAGTTATCTTCACTATCAGTTTAAATCTAGATTAAAGACCCATCTTTTTAACCTGGCTTACACAACACACTAATACGCTTCTATGAAACGGGGACACTGTTACAAGTACACACAATGTACTCGTAACATTGTAAAAAGAACGGCATCTACGCTAATATTAGTAGAGTCTGTTTCTTAATCCGTTTTTCAAATCATATCCAGATCAGACGGTAGATCAGCACCAGGAGATGACCTTCATTGGAGACCAGAACACCTAGATGGTGCCCCGTGGACAGCTCACCGGAACCAGACACACACAAGTCCTTTATGCAATCTGACATAGCTGCGTTTAAAATTGAACTGGAAATTAAGTGCTGGTCGCCCGGCCAGAGAACTGGCCCCAACTGTGCCTGGTTTCCTCCAAGGTTTTTTTTCATGGATAGTTTTGTTACGGATGGGGTTTTGGTTCCTTGGTGCTGTCGCATCCAGCTTGATTAGTTGGGACACTTAATTTCTAACGATTATCGTTGATTTGATTACAAACACTGTCTCTGCATTTAATAATAAAAAAAAAGCGTTTAATCCTGTCATTGTACATTACTATCACTCTACTCTCCTATTTCATACTGTTCAGTGCTTTGACAATCTGTATTGTTAAAAATGCTATACAAATAAAAGTAATTGATTGATTTCAAGGAAAAAGCACCTTAAAAAGGGTTTATGTGACTTATGAGTCATAACCTGCCCTCAATATGAACTGTTAATGATCAAGTCACTTAAGATTTACTGATGACATTATATAAGGACAGCATTTATTAAATAAATGGAAAACAGCATTACTGTTCATTGAAGAGTAATACTTAAGATTCTCTCCTACAGAGGGCTGCAATAATGTATGTCTACAAATCACTTGATTTTAAAATGATATGAAATGAATTTCACATGTTTGAGATCTTCACACCAATTGAGAGACCTAAAATACTGTCCAAGACTCCGGAGATGTCTTTATGAATGCTGTGCGTGTCATCATCTCGCCTCCCTTGTTGCACCTCTAAACGCAAAAGCAATTTCCTTCCAGGATCCTGGAGAAAAAGCAAGAGAACTTGACCTTTACTCAGACAGAAATTTCCTTTCAAGTAAACAGGCTTCTCACCACCAACCTGTGACAGAGGCTCACATTTATCACCAGCACTGATAAAATCTGCTCGGACCTGAGGGAGAACACTTTCCCAGCTGCTCACCAAAATACTCTACTCTGAGACCTTCAAGACATTCAAACCAAAAGAATTCTCCAGATACGGACATTTGCACTGTAATGGCCACAACAATTAGATTTTTTTTTTCCACATTTACTCATCCAGTTAAAAGTGGTTTCTTTGAAATACACTGAAGCAGACAATGCCCTACTTTTGGTCAGCAGCATCAGCCATTTGGATTTTAGGACAGATCCAGTGGACTGTTTAAAAGCAAAATGGGACAGCCCTCTATGGTCCACTCTCTCGGCATTGCACGTAATAACCACTGTGTTCGCGGTAGCTGCATACTCCAGGCTATGGACATTATTCCACCTTTGTAATGTAAAGCACATCTTAAAATGCAATTGCCTTTGCCGGCGACAACAGCAGGGGGCAAAATAAAGGCCTTAACAGGTCAAAGAACTCCAGAGGGACTTCATTCACCTTCCAAGGGCACTGAATTTATGGGATCTCTAGACCATAAACGCAAACTCTTTGGTCTGGAATAAACAAGCTTGCGCTGCTTTGAATAAATAAACAGTGGAAACCATTTTAGTTTGGTTTTCAGTATCGCTAAAAACTAGGCAACAAGGTTGCTAACTACATTCAATGCATCAGTAAACCCCCAATGACCTTATTTCCAAGTGCACCATAGGGACAATTTAAATGGTAATATATTACAAGTTTAACATCAGGCTCGTGCAATAAAGCATACACTTGCCTTGGAATCCATATCGTTCTGTTCGATGAAACTGTTGTGAAGGACGTTTGCATCTCTGGAGATGTTTTTAAAACTTCACCTCTGAATACAGTTGAAACCAGTGGATTTAATTGCCATATTTCCTGAGAAGATGAGATGTCAGGTAAATGTTATTCAAAACTGCCTGTACTCGATTATTCGGTTTTTTTACAAGGTTGAGAAGCTAGTTGCACATCTGTGTCTATCACAAGGCAGTGGGCGTAAAACGTATAGCACATTCAAAGTGCAAGGTCTTCTTTTTATACAGGGACAAATTCAATTTTATCACAGAGATCAAAGGAAGGGCATGACCTGCCAGCATTTACAAGATTTCAAATAATTCACTTTTCCACCACAGTATTATAAATTAGCCTGTCATACAGACTGGTCAAAACACAAGCCCTGCAGGAACCTTGGCTCAGGGATATTCGTTTAATATTTTCTATGAAATACGAAGACTTATTTAAAAGTAGTTGACTGGCTAATCATGCTAACCTTGTATAAAATGAATGTATTTAATTGTGCAGCGCATTTCATTCGTATGTAGCAGGTAAATCTTTAATTATGCTCCTCAGATGAAAGGATTAAATAGGCAGTCATAAGGTAATATACTGTAAGCGTCGCTGTGATATTCACTCCATGATCACAGATTCTATTAATAGAGCCTTCTCATTCGCAAAAGGTTTCTTTGAAAGTGTAATCCAGTGAAGTCACTCTCGGTGCTCCCCTGCGGTATCCACAGCTCTACTGGTATTTTTTTTTTTTTTTTTGCTTTTTTAATATCTTGTTATATTTGTCTTTCTCTCAGCACACATATCCAGTTCATCACAGTATCAGATTGGAAGCTCCATTCTTACTTTACCATAAGGCCGCCTACGGGTTCAGGATAACTAGTTTCATTTCGGAGCACTAACAGTAGATGGACATAAATGTCTTTCATAGAAATGCCTTGGCATTAGAGAACACGTACATCGGGGACATTAAGCTCTAGGAATCCCTGCTCCAAACCCTATGCTGAAGCAGATAGAAAGGCAAAGCCATTGTGAGATTTTCTGAATCATTCACTAAAAGTGACAAGGAACAGCCTATTATAATAAAGATATAGTTCTTTAAATGCAGTAATGTAATGCAATTTTACCCCACTCTATCAAATGTGCCCTTTAACTCATGGTAATGGTTGTTAAAGACAGTACCACACTAATCTGTCTGGTATATCCTGATTTCACACTATAGAAATACTGCTTTTAAACCTTCTGGGAATGCACTGCATGTAAACTTGGCAAATACAAGTCTTGGATAAGTGCACATAGTTTGTTGTCAATAACTTAGTGATTTATGAAGTATACCTCACATACAGACGTGGACAAAATTGTTGGTACCCTTTGGTCAATGAAAGAAAAACTCACAATGGTCACAGAAATAACTTTAATCTGACAAAAGTAATAATAAATAAAATTCTATAAATGTTAACCAATGAAAGTCAGACATTGTTTTTCAACCATGCTTCAACAGAATTATTTAAAAAAAATAAACTCATGAAACAGACCTGGACAAAAATGATGGTACCCCTAACTTAATATTTTGTTGCGCAACCTTTTGAGGCAATCACTGCAATCAAACGCTTCCTGTAACTGTCAATGAGACTTCTGCACCTCTCAGCAGGTATTTTGGCCCACTCCTCATGAGCAAACTGCTCCAGTTGTGTCCGGTTTGAAGGGTGCCTTTTCCAGACTGCATGTTTTAGCTCCTTCCAAAGATGCTCAATAGGATTGAGGTCAGGGCTCATAGAAGGCCACTTTACAATAGTCCAATTTTTTCCTCTTAGCCATTCTTGGGTGTTTTTAGCGGTGTGTTTTGGGTCATTGTCCTGTTGCAAGACCCATGACCTGCGACTGAGACCAAGCTTTCTGACACTGGCTAGTACATTTCTCTCTAGAATTCCTTGATAGTCTTGAGATTTCATTGTACCCTGCACAGATTCAAGACACCCTGTGCCAGACGCAGCAAAGCAGCCCCAGAACATAACAGAGCCTCCTCCATGTTTCACAGTAGGGACAGTGTTCTTTTCTTGATATGCTTCATTTTTTCGTCTGTGAACATACAGCTGATGTGCCTTGGCAAAAACTTCGATTTTTGTCTCATCTGTCCACAGGACATTCTCCCAGAAGCTTTGTGGCTTGTCAACATGTAGTTTGGCATATTCCAGTCTTGCTTTTTATGATTCGTTTTCAACAATGGTGTCCTCCTTGGTCGTCTCCCATGTAGTCCACTTTGGCTCAAACAACGACGGATGGTGCGATCTGACACTGATGTTCCTTGAGCATGAAGTTCACCTTGAATCTCTTTAGAAGTCTTTCTAGGCTCTTTTGTTACCATTCGGATTATCCGTCTCTTAGATTTGTCATCAATTTTCCTCCTGCGTGCCACGTCCAGGAGGTTGGCTACAGTCCCATGGATCTTAAACTTCTGAATAATATGTGCAACTGTAGTCACAGGAACATCTAGTTGCTTGGAGATGGTCTTATAGCCTTTACCTTTAACATGCTTGTCTATAATTTTCTTTCTGATCTCTTGAGACAACTCTTTCCTTTGCTTCCTCTGGTCCATGTCGAGTGTGGTACACACCATATCACCAAACAACACAGTGATTACCTGGAGCCATATATATAGGCCCAATGGCTGATTACAAGGTTGTAGACACCTGTGATGCTAATTAGTGGACACACCTTGAATTAACATGTCCCTTTGGTCACATTATTTTCAGTGTTTTCTAGGGGTACCATCATTTTTGTCCATGCCTGTTTCGTGAGTTTATTTTTTTAAATAATTCTGTTGAAGCATGGTTGAAAAACAATGTCTGACTTTCATTGGTTAACATTTATAGAATTTTTATTTATTATTACTTTTGTCAGATAACAGTTATTTCTGTGACCATTGTGACTTTTTCTTTCATTGACCAAAGGGTACCAACAATTTTGTCCACGTCTGTAAAAGTCTCACTATCAAACGAAACTGCTTTCTGTTGGTCTACACAGCAAACCATCATGACCAAATTGTACCAGCTGAAAAATCTTTTCATGACAAAATTCACAAGATCAAGTTTTATTTAAATGACTTTCCTTTGAAAATTTACAGAATAATGTTATATGCAAATGCACCTTAATATAAAGCTCAACAGCTAGCTGAAATATCTTAAACTTGTCATGTGTAATGTGTATGTGTGCAAGGACTTTTGGTATTTAACCTGACATTTTATACAATCAATACAAAGGTTTTAAATAGACAGATCAATGCTGGGTTAATGCACAAAAAACGGTTTCATGTGTTCCCCAAAATTCTTCAGGTTACAGAAGTATTACGATTTTGAATAGTGTGTTATTACACAAATTGTATCATGGCAAATAAAACTAGTCGGCTCATGATTTTAAAAGAGATGTGCACCAATGCATCAGAAAAGACAGCCAAGACTTAGCCTTTTTTGGAAAGAGGCAGATTTAGCCTTCAAAGATGTTTATATGAATGGAAGCATTGGGGACATTCAGCAATCTGGTCATCCTTGGCTGAAGTAGTTGAGAAGTCATAAGCAAAATAAAACATAGATTAGCACTGGGCTTTAGCTCAAATGTTTAGTCATGTTTATTTGTGCAACTTCAAACTCTAAAACGAAAAAGAGTTTTATTAAAACCTACCTGAAGTCTTTCAAATGGGAATGTACTTTTTTCAATAAACTCATTGGAAAAAAAAGAGAAAGTAGTAAACAAATGCTTTACAAAAATCGGATACGGTCACATAAAACCAGGTCTCTTTTGAAAGAAAACCCACAGAGACCATTTAATATGAAAAGCTAATTTTCTAATTCAGCAAATCGCATTTAATTGCAAGTTTAAACGAGGACAACAGTAGAGCTCAAATTCACGAGGACCCATATCAATTACATCAATTATTCAATTATGAAAATGCCCCACCAAAGACATTTGAAACCTTCATCTAAAATGTAAAAAACAGATGTTTTTCTCTCTCTTTAGCAAACCGAAAACAAAAAGCAGTGATATACCTGTCAGAATAATGGACGTAGCAGTGGTGGGAGGGAATGATGATGAAATTAAGCATCCTACTTTCTCAGTTAACAACCCAAAGGGGATGCTAAGATTTTTTTGTGGCGGGAAAAAAGCCCCTTCCTTGCCTCTCAATCACACTGACTAATTACAAAGCTAACGCAGTTAGTCACGTATAATGGCAGAGCTGAGTGAATGGAGCCTCATAAGACAGCTGGACTATTGCCCTCAAGGACATGAACCGGAGTTCTCTTCTCCAGACGCCATGAATACAAACCTACGCAGAGACATGCAGAGCCTATAAAGTTTGTTTGTGGGTATTTAGTATCCCATCTCGGCTAGACTGAACTCATGAGCTTTTTTTCCGGCTGAAGGTCAGGGAGGGGGTAAGCGGTCATTTGGAATGAAAATCAAGCCATCCACTCTTTCCTTTATTTTTCACTGAGGACTTGCCGCTTTTGATGTTTGCCTACAAAACCCAATTACAAACATCAGGAAGAGAGAATCTGATCATAAAATTTCTCTAGCCATCTGCAGTAACACATAACGGGCTGCGTAAAATGGGTTTACCTGTTACATTAAAATATAGCTATCCTCTGGGTTTATAGCAGATGATGCAAGGTGACCCGTGTTGGATAACTTACTTTTCAAAGGGAACGAGATCAAAGGTAGGATCTGATCTTGTCAACTTACACACTGTAACAAAACACCAGGATTTTCACTGTCACTGAATTTTTATATAACTATGGTTACATAAGCCATGTCAGAGGTTTTTGCGTCCAAGAGAGGGAGGCAGTAGCACCTTAAAAACCGGGAGAAAAATAAACGGCTATTCCATATATAGATGCAAGAGTTAAACTATTTGTATTTCTGAATCAACACTGTGACGGGAGTCATCGTCTGCTCATCTATTGCATATGACTAGCTTATTATGACCAAATGGGTGAAAGCGTAAGAATCGGACCAAAACATACTGATGACTCATCCTTTACTAGACAAATTTTTGTCCTAACAAATGCTGTCTACAATCCAGTTTACTAATGTCTGCAATGGATTAGCAAGCAGTAAAGTTCATGCAGTGTAAGGTCAATAAATAAAAAAAAATTAAAAAAATCTAAAAATTATTATTAAAAAAGCCTTCTAATAATTTAATATTACTACTAACCCTCTCTACCACACTGTTAGCATATTTACAAAATCTAAAAATTTAAATACGTTTTCATATTGTACATTTTAATGTTGTAATGCCTGAAAGTACTTTTGCTTTAAAAACCGGGTCGATTTCAGTGTTCTGTTTTTAATGTATTTTCACAAAACATAACATTTTAAATAAGTCAATTATTGACGGCATAAATTAAAATAATAACAGCCATCTCAATTTAACCTCTAAACAGAGCAACTATCTTCGGTTTAGTCGCCTACCACACAGCACAGAGTTATATCTATCATACTTTCTATAAAGGAAATGAATAAATGCATTGAATTTATGTTTCCTATAAAAAATAAACAATAAATCTAAGGGACAGGAGTGGCAATCATGTGACCCAAATGTAATCCCCAGGTGAAGCTGATGTAAGGATACTCTTTGTGGCGAGCAAGAGCCTCTTTCTCTTGATTTAAAGGGCTCTCCATTAGCTGTCGCACCACTAGGGCATCTGTCAGCTTGATTGCACATCAGATTCATAAAAAACAGCAGAGAAGTGTGAAGTGGGCATTCCGGTGTCCCTGTGCAATAGCATCACTGCTTTCCAGAGGCATATTAGGATAGCTGCACTATTTTAGTGCGACACTCAAGCAATCTCCGAGCTCAGCTCCACAGACCTGAGAGGATTACCTGGGGAAAAGGAGGATTTCTATTTGCATGATAACTGCTGAATCTAGTCTGCTTTATTCTTTATTAGTTACAGTAAGTCCTTCTTTCATTAAATGACACAGTCAGAAAGGGTTGTGCAAAGACTGTGACATACCCGTTGAAACGTAAGCCTGACACACACTCTCTCTCTCTCTCACACACACACGCAGATGCGCAGTCAATGTCATCTTTAATGAACTTCAGGTCATATCAAATCAACTGAGTCTCAAGTCATAAACTTTTATGATTAGTAGAAATAGATCATCCACAGCAGATGAGCTGCAGTGTTTTCTCTGCACTGTAATTTCCATGCACAGCACAGCATCTCTCATCTCACACATCTGAGTGTGCAGCTCTCAGTGCAGAGAAAAAGGGACAAAAATATGAAAAGATTAAAGAACAGTTATGACCATTAAAATAAAGAGATGGTTGACTAAAAATGAAGATCATGCCATTGCTAACTCAACATTCAACTTCTGCATACAGTTAGTTCCTTTTATTTTAGTTTATTTATTCATTCAAGATTTTTAAATTTTTTTCAGAGACTTTGAAGAAGTGCTGGTTGCCATTTTCAGTGCACATTTATATATATATATATATATATATATATATATATATATATATATATATATATATATATATATATATATATATATATATATATATATATATATATATATATATATATATATATATATATATATATATATATATATATATATATATATATACATACATATATATATACACATACATATATATATATATATATACATATATATATATATATACATATATATATATACACATACACATATATATATATATATATACACATACATATATATATATATATATATATACACATACATATACATACATACACACACACACACATTTTTACTTATCAGTCATGATTGTTCAGAACAACTCACCGAAGTTTAAAAAAAATCTCTTATTTTACTGTAAAAAAAAAAAAAATGGAGAGTCTGAAATTGCTAGTGACTTTAATAAATGTAACTTTTTCAATAATGCAAACTTTGAAACCACTTCAGAATGTATTCCAATGTGATAATTGTGATTTCTCTGTAGTAATTTGTGAAATTGTAGTTGTCAATTATATTTTTTTAGCTTCAGTGAGCTGTTAACCATAGCAACAGGATCACTAAGTGTGGCCTTAAATATTTCACATCAACCACTTATGATGTTTTATGGCACTCTTTCCATCATTTGTAAACCTTAAAAAAAGCTTCTATTGCTATTCACTGTAATTTTCATTTCTGAGTGGGCCATACCTTGAAATGCTATTATGTTGATATACTGCTGAAACACTGATCTTATTGAGATACCGAGGAGCTAACGGTTTAAAGACATTCACGTCTTTTCTCCTAATCTCATTTCACAGGAGACCACAGCTGGAGGAGATGTTTTCCTCTTTAGAGAAGCTCTACACTGCCCCGGTCTACACGGAGGAAAAAATGAAGCAAATAAATAAGAAGAAAATCGAATCCTTTCAGCCCTCACAGAAGTGCAAAGCAATGAATCAGCAAAATAAATTCTCTCCAGAGATAAACAAACATGATATTTCAGGGGCCAGAGAAGACTAGCTGGTCTCATAAAGTTCATTGGGTCCACTGACCATAAACGCAGCCGAGTATTCAGTCTCACGGCTTCCACAGTAACAAGTATAGCATCTCCAATAACAGATACACCTCAATGCACAGAGGCCTTTTTAAATCTGGATCCTAAAATGGCCTGACTTAAATACACGGCTGGCTGTGGGCTTATACATTCTCAGGCGTCCTGATACAAACAAATATTGGTGATCAACGGTGAACCATATGCATAAAGTGTAGGCGAATGCATAAAAGAAATTATTGGTTATGCAGAGACAAAGCCTGCTTCCGGAGACCAAAATAACACTCAAATATCTTTGCCCAAAACAATAAATCTATTACAAGAAAATTCATTTTGGCATCTAAATTTCTATGATCTGCTAATAAATAAATATCACTTTTTCTAAATAATTCAGTAACCTCCACAAAGTTGTCAGTTGTAATTGGAATTTAAAGCAGAAGCAGCAGATTGTCTCCAGGCAGAGAATTAGGCCCAGAACTACTTCTTGGCTGATGGTTTTGTCTTTATTAGTCTAATTCATTTGGATTGTTTTCAAACATGGCTGACTCATTTTTTGACAAGGTGTAATTAATTACTATGCAAATGGTTTCAAGCAACACCCTCTCATTTTGGCATGAACAGGCGGCGTCTCAGTCTAGGTTTTGGAATGTCATCAGAAAAACTGAAAAATGAATTAAAAAAAAAAGCTTTGCTCAAGCGCAAGCAATCATGTGGAGAACTTGACTTCACAATGACATTTCTCCAAGAGATAAAAGAGCAATAATAGGACACAAGGCTGCAACACCTGCTGGTCCAGGTGCAGAGCCATGTGTTTTGAAGACTTCATATTGAAAAGTCTCCATCTCTGTGTTCTCTCAGGAAAATATAATTTAAATGTAATCCAGTCAGTCAGAAATTCTGTCCTAAAAACACACAAGTTTGGAAGAATTATTTATTTGATTATTTTTTAAAGAACCATTTACTTAATGATCTAATGTAGTAAAAACGTTCAAATATTCTAATGATTTATAAAGACTGCTTTGTATTTAAATTAGCGCTGGACAATAAATTATGATTAATCGCAAGAACAAGCAAACATGAACGTACTCACTCCATACAGAACACTCAAAGAAGGACTGTTTAGTGCAGAACTTGATCTTTGCAAAAAAAAAAAAAAAAAAAAAAAAGGATCTAAATCAATAGCAGTCACTAAGATTGTGAGGGATTTCACAACCATCCTCACCTATTTATAGTGTCTGATGCTCCGTGAACCATGAAATTAATAAATAGCATGCTTGGTAATTGCCTGGAAACCAAGTGCCGAGGAAAAGACTGCTATGAAATCTACGGCATCAGTTGCGGTTTCTAATAAGTTGTCACATCATTGTCGTTGACCTTCATGCAATTAAACAGAAGGAAGGTTTCTGATTGGTGAATGGCCTGAAATAATGGGGAAAGAAGAAGAATGCAGTGACATGGAGGTGACCTCAGTAGATAGGATCTCATAGTCTGCACTCTCAAAGATCACTCGGCACATTTCAACAGGGCCTAGAGAGAGAGAGAGAGAGCATCAAAATCAAATAGCTGCTCTCAAAGAAGCTGAGGGCAGAGCGGTTAGCCTGAGAAAAATATCAGCCTTAAATAAGTCGACATCATCAGTCCTCCCGAGGCAGAAGTGAAAGGAGAAGGACGTGGCCCTATTGAAACCAACGATGTGGTGTTACTCTTTGCCTCCAGGTAAAAAAAAAAAAAAGCACTCTGCTAAGATGAATTCAATCGCCGAAAGCTTATCGTTCACATTTATAAACTGGAGACTACAAAAGTCTGTCGGTGAATGACAGTGAATGTGTTGTTATCCTAATGATTGCTTGGAGAAAGGGCAGACGGGGACGGCAAGGAGACTTAGACATTGCCAAGAAAAGAGGAACAGAAATCCACTTGGCTTTTCCAGGTGAACGATCCAAGACGAGGCAATGAGAAAAGAGCGGGCGAGTGTAATAACCAGAGTGCCAGAGGTCCTGCCGTGAGTGATGAGCAGCTCATTGGACGCCTACGGAGGTCGATGAGGTCACCCTGCTCACATCGGAAGGACACTGATGTGTTCCTCGACTGTAACCGCAAACCGTAACAAAAAGACAAAATCAAAAAACGAAAGCGCAAGTTCAAAATGTCACAGATAAAGCAATGCCGTGCAATAAACATACACCCGAGAGGATCCCCACATTGCATCACTGAAGGGTGTCGATTTAGTCTGAAGTGTTTGCAGCTACAATGCCCTTTTTAGCTCTGAGCTCTTCATACACTTGACTCCGTTAAGTAAGAATCCCTATGGAAATCTGCCGACATGCTCTGTGTAATAATTGCATGCCAGATACCACGCTCTAAAATCCTGTTTTAACTTGCCAGTGCAAATGGAAAAACAGTCGATTCATTTTGCTGGTATTTAAAGGGTTGTTATTCGCTCATTTCTATCTCGCACCCCTTTGACAGTTATTGCATTGTGTGGCAAAGCTGGAAGGGATCAAACAGCATTTTGAAATGTGTCATGTTGTTTCAACATTACAAAGGACAATCGCATAAGCTCTTCAAAGCATGGATTTTTAATAAGAATCACTCAACTCAACATCGTAACTCTGTGGGAGTTCAAGTTAAAAAAAAAAAAAAAAAAAACCTAGTGCTTTTTATACGACCCACTGCCGATATGCAAAACAGACAATGTCTGGGTCGACCTCCTGGAATGCTGTACACTTAGGTGATAAATAGCACCTTAAACCTGGAAGTAAACTTTCAATAAAAAAAGTACAAGTAGACAAAAAGGCTAAGTGCAGATACACAGGTTTAAAGTCTGAGAAGTGACAAAAGTAAACTTTTCTCTTTGAGGAAGGCCCTGTACTGTAAATCCTTGACAAATATATCCAATCCATTCTGCTCTGCATGTTTGTTTGCATACTAAGCAGCTGCTAAACACTGGAAGAGCTGGTGAGAGTTTAGTATTATTGATTCAATACTGCCTCATCTGTTCATATGCAGAACTGCAGACTGTCCTCTATAGCTGAAGCAGAGTTCAGAGAGAAATCTTTATTGGTTGATATTTGTTAGTTATCAGAATCGTCCGAATTCACCTAAAAGTGAAAGAGAAACATTTCTCATATTTTTTTATTTTTTTGATTATGTAGCAGCCAGCAGAATGATGCCAGTCAGCCGTTCTAGTTCACATTATCCTGACTTTCTCCTTTCAACCTATGCCAGGATTTTTACTTTCACTGACCAAAAAAAAAAAAAAAAAAAAAAAAAAAAAAAAAAATTAATAAAAACCACACAGTGAATTAAATTAAAAAATGAAGTTGCTGGGCTTCACAGCAAAGTTTTTGTGCGCATGTTTGTGGCAACAATAATGCCATTTATTTTTAAGGTCATAAAAAAAGCTTCATATCTTCAAACGTGATAAAATCAAAATGAAAATGCATAAAATAAGATAAAATGTCACAATGTGTCAAACCTCAAAAGCTCCCAATCAGATGAACTCTGTTGGCATTTCATCAATATTATAGCCCAAAAGAACCCATCTATGCTAAACCAGGCAGGTCAATAATAATAATCTACCTATAGAGACACCCTCGCCCCAAAGAGCCTTCTGGTATAAGGAATGACTCTTTCCTTTGGTAATATAGCATTATGGAAGTGTCTGACAGGGCCTCTCTGCCAATGGCAGCACTGGCCTAGTGTTCAATATCTCACATGAAAATGAAAAACATGGCTCCATTACTACACAGAGCCTCAAATGTATGAAACGTTACAAGTGCATACCTTTCTGAGTTACTTTTAATATTAAACAAGAAACACTATGATTATGAAAGTGTACATTTAACATTGGTAAATAAATAAAATACTAATACTCAAGCATGCAAATTCATTAACAGAAAGCACATGTGCAAGCTGCAATATTTCACTCAAAAAGCAAATGTCTGCATCTCTTTAAAGCTAATAGTAAATATGTAAGAAATTATTCAACCATGGGCTGTTGAATTATTAGAATATAATACACCCCCGAGGTGGTAATGCATCTTTAAATGCACCCAATCCAAAATGTCTTAAGATTTATAACAAAAAACTCGGAAAAGTAGATGGTCTTCGAAACATGAGTTCAGTACATGAATAACATCCCGAAGCCAAGTCTGGAGCAAAAGAAAATTTTGCTTTGTCCATTTGTCCGAGTAATATTGAAATAATGTTTGGTTATTTTTTGGAACAAATGCATTCCCCATGGTGGACAGACCTTGGAGTCAACATAGTACAAAATTTTTTTTAAAAACCATCAAGGTACATGTCACTATATGTAACTATTTCAGCCATCCTTCTTGGAAAACAGCTCCACAAATTTCTAGTAGGAAAATAATGTGAGGGTGGGGAAAAGCAGATGGCAGTCACATCAAAAAGAATAAAAGTACCCATGTTGAAATCCTGCCATGGTGTGTTTGGCTCTGCCTCGTTCTGGCAGGCCACTCTTCGTCTTCCTGGGTGTAAAGTCCTGGATTAGACCGGCGTGGTGGACAGTTCCATGTTAATTCTCCTGGCTTCGGAATTAGACGCCCCCTTCTCTGCCATCCAAACAATAAACAAGACATCGCCTGCTGTTTGGAATAATCTCTTCTGGGCAAATATCAGGAGTTCTAGCAAACACGACTACCCAATGTAAATGCTGTTGATCCAGAATTTGCTTTACGGGGTGTTTTTCAGGACTTCAGACGGTGGGAGACATCCCTCAGGAGCAGCAATGGTTATAGAGGAGATTAGATTGCTATCAGACTGGATGAGAGCCGCACATAGAGGTTTCCACAGTTGCAGATGATGGTGACAACAGGGAAACAAATCTGTGTTACTGCACGAGATCAGATTACCCTTTGCTGATCTTGTTTTCTGGATGAAATCTCAAGATTCCCATGTGTCAGAACATGAAAGCTTGAAAAGGTAACTACTGAGTCATCATGACCACAAAAGAAAAAAAAAATGCTCCATGTCTTAACACATTGAAACATGTGTGAACGTTCTTCTGAGGCACATTATTTCATGTTGTGATGCTCATTGGTCCAATTAATTAATTTCAAAATAGCAACGCAATTCAAACAAGTTATTTTTTATACATCAATGACCATCATGTTTTTAGTTTCTGATTTAAAATTCATTTTGTTATTTTTCCTGGGTGCATAACGTGAAAACAAAAAATAAAAATGTCAGGGTCATATTGTCCTGATTTTTAAAAGCAGAGGAAAAAAGCTTCATTAGTTACGAAATATTTCCTAATTTCTTACATCGTATATATGAAGAGTTAACTCTGAGATAACTATTTTTAATAATGATCAAAAATCATGTTTTTTCATTGTTCATTCCAATGAATTAATTTTGATTAGGTTAAAAAAAATTGCAAAATATTTTTTTAATTTTATTGAAACTGAAAAGTTGTTTAAATGTTATGAAATTAATATAAATACAAAGATTAGTTTTCCAACAACCTGCCACAAGTTCTAGCGTTGATTTGTTTTTTCCTTTGTTTTCTTCTAGATACTCGTATACGTCACTAAACGCTGTGTCCCTCCATCAGAGCACAGGCTGACTTGTGAATCACTTCGCTTTCCACATGTTAATGAATGTTTTCAACATAAAAATGTGCTGCTGGACACAGTGTTGAGAAGTAAAATGTAATTAAAATAAAGTATATTGATTACCCCACAGCACGGACTATAAATAACAGAGACTATAAATAAGCGACGAGGACAGGTGAGTTGGCTGATTTATGCCTGTACTCCCGTGAACAGCAGAATAAATCATTCACAGCTATGTTCTTATTGAGTTATGAAGCCCCTCCGCACGCAAAATAATTGCCGCCTCTATGTCATCCTCTTGTCTTGTGTATTCCCAAAGAATGGCTGATTTGGTCGGTATGCACAGAGATGCATTTTGAATAGATCTAGTTTACAGCTGTTATTCCAGTCCTGTATTTCATACATTTAAAATCATTAAACAGCATGGAATATTTGTCATGGACCGTGACCTCCATGCTGCTATCCATCACAATAACGTTTGCTTTCCACAAGCCTTTGCTGCAGAGATGGAATAGAACTGAAGCATCTGGGTAACAAGACCGGTTTCTAGATAGCTTTCCATCGGTATGCATATGAGAAAATGCTTGTTCGCCATAATTAGCTGAAACTGAAAGGTGGATGAGTGCGTGATGTTTAGAAAAAATATTTCAAAGCAAACACTTCAAAGCTGAAAAGTTGAACTAGACCAACAGAACGTATGAGAGATGTATAAAAAGATCCAGTGTGCTCTACACGTGAGAATGGTAACCACGCATGAGTATAATCAATCGTTTCATGATAAGTGCACATACATAGACATCCACTATTATAGCATGCGACGCAACACGTAATCACTTTAAAAAGAAACAAAATTGCTGACAATTTACTCACTGAAAAAGTTGTCTTGTCAAAATTAGGAAAGAAATACACAGACTTCAAGCACCAATCACAAGCAAAAGTTCAAAACAGTTCTAAACAAATATGTTGGTGGATTTTGATTTGAGAAGACGGCAGGGGATTAACTTTTTTACCAATTTGTATTTTAGCCAAAAACAATGGTTTGGAGTTAAAACACTTTAATGATGGACAAGCTGTTTGGACTCTCATTCTGACGGCACCCATTCACTGCACAGGATACACTGGTGAGCAAGTGATGTAATGCTAAATTTCTCAAAATCTGTCCCAAACAAGAAACAAACTCATCTCGGGCGGCCTGAGGGTGAATAAGCTTTCAGAAAATGTGTGTTTTTATAGTGAATTGTGATTTGCAAACAATGGATACTGTGATCAGGGATATAGCGCTAAAAACAAGATACCATTAATTTAAAAGCAAAGCATGTTCTGCTTTTTAAATAATTTAGATTCCAACCATTTTAAATGTAAATGTGTTTTCATTATCGAGTGAGTTAATTTAATGATTTTACAGAAGTTTCTGTAATTAAATGAACTGGGCACTGGCAAACTAAGCTTATCACAAAACTAAATCCACAAACTAAAATAAAGGTAAGTAAACGCTATATTGTACAGTGAAAGGCCTTTAACCTTCACTGATCTGATGTTTGCATACAGATTATTAATTAGATTTTTTTTTTCAGTTCCAGGACATAAATGGCTTTATCTCATTATTTAGAGTGTTCCCAAACCTTTTGACTAATGCATTTACTTGCTTTTTACAGTCATTTGTAATAAACTAAATAAGGTTTGACAAATTCTGAATTGGCTTTTCACTAGAGGATGCTGGGAAATGAACCTCCCCTGCCGCCACACACTGGGTAATACCTGAAGCCCCCCACACTATAATGCAGAAAACAATCTTCACACGCATCCTAAAAGAAATCTTCTCAGCATATAAGATTCAAACAACATTTATCCAATCAACAGTTAGCATGTGAGGTTGCTGTTGCCAAGTTACTGTACAACAGTGTCATGTCAATAATTAAGCATGCATGGAGGTGACTTATTACAGTGATAAATATAGGACTCCAAACGAGCAACTCTGCCAATTAAAAACTGCCATTCACTCACACCATGTCCTAATTAGGAGGCACAAACCCAAGCTGAACAAATATATGGGGTGCTAAAGCAGACGTGAAGGACTAAATACATTAGAAGAAAATGTATGTTGAAGATAAACTATATGCTCCTGAATAAAATATGCTTTGTTGCGTCCCATCCCCATCTACTGATACACAACACCTTCCAAGCCTTGGTATTGACTTTAAAGCGCCCATTTTCTCTCTTTTTTTTTTTTTTTCTCCGAGAAGCTGTCAAATTTCAGAAATGAAGGGTTTTTAAAGCCTTCGCGGATCGTCCCAAACTTGTCATTATGTGAAACAATGTCTTTTGAAAAGGTCCACGGGCCTATTATCTTACCGGATGAAAGCCGCTGCGGTGGGCGACTTTGCCGACCTGACCACTTTGTAAGCAGCTTTTTGATGTTTTGTTTTTTTTATTATGATTTTTTCTCCCCACTCAAATTCCCGTGATCATAATAATATCCTGCCCTCGGATATCCAGAAGGTCTGCACATCCGCGTTTAACCGCATACGCCTATGAAAGAGATAGCGGGACAGTCGGAGCGCGTCTGGAACATCACTCGGGAGAAACGGATCTCTAAGGCCGCTTCATCACGTCAATTAGGAACTCTATCTCTAAAAGACGCATTACTGGACCTGAGGTTTGACGGATACGTGACAGCGGCAGTTCGTCCGTGACGTACTGATGCCGTGCTGTTTGGTAGACAACAACCGTCAAAGAGATCGCTTTCAAGCATCTTGGGTTACTGACTTGGTAGTGTCATTGATGGGCGTCCAGTTTAAAAACAGCACATGAGAGGGGGTCTATGACATTGAATGACATGACCTGATGGGACGAGCATAGGAAGATCTATATGCTGTAACAACTCAAAGGTTACAAATCATTGGTTTAATGAGTGCCTTAATTCTGGGTTGCTTTGATTGGAGCTGCCAGATTGATCACGGTTATTCTGCTTCAGTTGGCCCATCATGGTATCAGTTCCAAACACATTTAGCTCAATAACAGATGATGAGAGGAGCCCAGCCATGCTAATGGGCCACCATGCCCTGTGTCTGGGATAAAAGGCTGAAGTCTTGCCATCATCACTCAGACTGCTTGTCTATTCCCAGTCTTTTTTCGGCTGAAATAGAGCCAGTGGTTCTCATTAACACATGACTTTACATAGTTTAGTTAATTTCAAGCAGACGTGCAACTAATTGTCGTGTTACAACAGAATCTTCTAATGTCACACTCTGTGGTTTGAAAGGAACAATGTAAAGTCTCTGTTGGGAACAGATTGGAAATGTCATATCACATTTTACTTTACATGCAATAATAATATGGGGTCATGGCACAGTTAAAAAAATTAAAACAAAATTAATTGCTGACTTGTGTTTTAGTTTGATTTTTTTCAAGGAAAATGCTCATTCAAATAGTATTTATTTATATATTTATATTATATATATACACACACACACAAGTATATACATACCTGTATGTATATGTATATTAAGTCTAAATGCAGTTATTAATTATATTACAATTATTATTACATTTACTATTATTATTACTATTACTACTATTATTATTATTATTATTATTATTATTATTATTATTATTATTATTATTATTATATATTATTATATATTGTGTGTGTGAGTGTTTGGGGCAATAACATTTTATATTATATTATAATAAATACTACAAATATTATACAATATATAAAGATTTATTGTTATTTTTGTTGTTTTGATCTATTAAAGAATCCTGAAATTTTAATATGAAATGTTTTTTTCCGTAGACAGGAATATTGATGCTGAAATTTTAGCTTTTAATCAAATGAATAAATAACATTTTTAAATAATGATGAAATAGAAAACAGCTATTAAATTGTAGAAATATTAGCTTTTTTCCTCTCTTTCTCAAAAATAAATGCAGCCTCAGCGATCACAGCAATTAACCAGTCGTTTGAAAGGCAGCGTATAGGGTCTAACTGCATAAATATATCCGTGATTATAAAGAAAAATGCTACTTTGTGCCAAAAAGATGCAGTAGCTTACAGACGTTACAAATGTGCCACAAATAACCTCAACACCCCCAAATAACAGAGAATGCGAGTGAAACCACGAGAGAAACTGAACTGCTCACCGCAAGAGAGGAAATCACACATGCAGGCAGCAAAGAGATAGTTGGAGACTATGTGCATCTCTTTTTCTCACACACTTTTCTAGTGGCACTGTGCAGGCGTGAAGCAACAGCCTCAGAGTAATCCCGCCGTCTTCTCACTGTGCCTCTAATTGTTCCCCTAGCTGGCAGGTGCGTCTCTTGCTGCGGTCTCAGCAGGCGCACATACATGCGCACGCACGCACGCACACACACACACACACACGCATGAGCACACATGAGCACAAACACACCACAGATAACCAATTACATGTGTAAATACACCCCGATACGCACACATATGCTTGCATGTGCCCAAACACCCACACGTTCAGTACATGCATACAGTACTGTACGTCTAAATTACAGAGCTGACACTTTCGGACAGGTTGATGGGATTTCTGTCAGCTTTGTTTTAGCCCTTCTGCAGTAAGTCGCATGCGGTTCGTTACATGCACAGAACGGGGGGGGTGACATCTCGCACAAACTCGGCGAGATTGTGAGCTTCTCCTCCCACAGTCTTCCTCTAATCTATACAAGAAGTCAATATTTGCATTTATATTTATTTTCAGATGTCAACAGACTATTAATGAGATGTTCTGAATGAGGAATGTGCTCTTATTAGTGGGCTATTAGATCAGTGCTCAAAACCGCACTCGGAATGAGTGCTATACTGCTTTGAAACCACAGTTGATGGCGCTTGCACTGGAAAGATGCATCTGCTACTTGGGTGTCTGGGATTGGAGTTTTATTATTAGCTATTTTTATTGGAAGTGACTTGTATTACACTGATTGTAGGGAGAGTCCCTCTGGAGCAGCCTGGGGTTAAGTGCCTCGCTCAAGGGCACAATGCTGATAGGGCTCTTTCAGTAACCGCTAACACCTCCATGTGGTTGAACACGGAGCATTTTTCCACTAAAACTTATGCCATGTTTGCATCTCTGCAAAATACTGCCTGAGATTTTACACTGAGCTTGAAAATTATTCGTTTAAATGGCAAAAATCACGACGCCAAAATGGATCCCTTCGGCACTGATGTTAATGATGGCAAGATTTGTCTTCGACTACACACATAGCCTTTGTTTGCAAAACACTGCAGAGCCAAGAAAGTGTACAGGTAACAGGCAATAATAAAATGTCATATCATGCACAAATAAGGCACAGTGGGATAAGCTGTAAGCTACTTAAAGGGACAGTTCCACCCAGAATGAAAAATCTGTCATCATTTATTTACCCACATAATTCATCATTCCAAAACTGCAGAGCATAAAAGAATATTTCCAACCCATTTTGTACAATGGAAGTCAATGCAAATGTGCATTCCCTATTGAAAGAAAAAAATTATTTGGAGTACATTTATTTTGTGCTGCAATAAGTATATTACAAAAGCATGTTTATGCGCTTAATAAAAATAACCCGCAATAGTACTTTTGGTATACAAAACTAGTATACTAAAGTCTTCTTAATTGGGCCAACTAATATTATACCTAATGCATTTTAATTGTGCTGAATTAGTGCTGAGACAAGATATACTTTAATTTTGCTCAAATAGACCAACTGCAAGTATACTTCAGGTACACTTTAAATTAAAAAGCTGTGCATTGTGTGTGTGTATATATATATATATATATATATATATATATATATATATATATATATATATATATATATATATATATATATATATAATTTTATTTTTTCCTTATATATCGCTATCATAAAAAATATTTTTAAAAAAAATCCAATATCCTACAATAAATATCCATATCCTATAGTTGACTGAGAAAACAATGCACTGTTATTCCGCAATACAACAATTAAGGTTGCATGGAAATATGCAATGTTGCTCTCTCCTTAGTTTCCCCAGCTCTGTGGGGCTGAAGGAGTTTCTTCACTACAGAACTTTGAAGAATCTGAGGGAGCTGAGCTGTAAAAGAAACCACCTCTTTTCAAAAGAAAATGATCAAGGAGATTTCCTACAAAGACATTCGGCCCACACTTCAGATTTCTCAAGACCAATGGAAAAGTATTTCCCGCATTTGAATGCAAGGCTTACTGGTTCACTTTTACCCCACTTTTCCCTGCTTCAGGTAAAATAAATAAATTAAAATCAAACATTTCACCAACAGTTTCCACACAAGTATTGTATGATACATATTTCACCAAGACATATTTCCGAGCATATGGCCACATAAAAAAAATTAAAAAAATTGTTCCGTTTCCTTCATTAATCAAGTGACAGACAAAGTTTAAATACTGCAACTTCGAGATCACAAGCTGAAACAAACATGTAAGCAACAAAGACAGCAAAAAAGACAGTGATACAACAATGTAAGAGTTCATTATTCTCCTACAAAACTGAGAAAGCGGAGAATCTGCACATACAGTAAATAAACATCACATGAGTTGTATTTACACAAAAACAGAGGCGCTTTCTAGCTCAGTGTCACTGTGAGGCCAAACACATCCCATCAATCCTCCTACACACACCGTAAAGCACTGCACATATTTATTCTCACATGTGGGGATAGTGTCACTATTGACAAAGTTTGTATGTTTGACATCCATCAGCAAACAGGCGTCAGCATATAATGGACCTGTCATGATTCATGGCTGGTTTGGCTGATCTGCACTGACCTAAGAGCTTTAATGTTTGCTTTGCTGACGAACCAATCTCAAACTACAGTGTTAGTCTTCAAAGCCTAAACTGTAATTTAAACCCCCCTTAAAAAACACTTTCCTAAACACGGTTTGCTACATTAACTACTAAACAAAACTCATCCCTGCTCGTGCCATTGGCTGAGATAATGTTTTTGTGCTCAAACAAACAGAGAAATATTTTAATAGCACTACAGCAATGAAGTATTTACACTTTTCAAAGAAATGACCCTACGGATGTCTTCATTTTAACACTGAAAAATGACACACTTCACCTTTAAGCACAGCAGAATATAACTTCGTTTAATACGCATACATATTTTAATATACTTTCTGGCTCACTCTCTAGGGTGGCAGGTGAAAATGTACTCATCTCTGATTCATCACGAAGAGAAGGGCTGTCTGTGCGAGCTAATGTCATTTTCAACCGTTTGCACGAATACTCTCACACATTCAATTAGATTCCCTCCATATGATTCAGTGTCTCTGCAAAGTTATTCAGACTTGAGGGAGCCCAATGGAGCAGCCCCGTGGGTCTCACGGCCTGATCAATAACCCACTTAATGGATCAATTTAAGCACTGCTTCAACGTAATCCCCACTGCTAAAAGACTGAGACGTGGGAAAATGAGACCCGCAGAATTTGCAGAGTATGTGCCTTCGCTGAAGCCGCAGTCAGGGAGAAGTTGATGCATCTAACTGAACGCTCCCATTCACCATTGATTCAGAGGAGACTGCTCCTTCCGCCTGTTTAGCCAATAAGCCTCATGCTAATGAATATGCTATACCTTCGCTTGAATGAACGGACGAAAGCATCAGGGAAATTCTACCAAGCTCAACACAGCATGGTTATTTCTTGATTTAAATATATGTTAAAGCTGAAAAGGCCAATTTATTCACCAACAGTAACACCAAAAAATAAATAAATAATAATAATAATCAAATAAAATATGGCATATATCTTCAGCACATTGCACTGGGACAGGAGTTTCTCAACATAAAAAAAAAAAATCACTCTCTATTTTACAGCAGAAACTTGGAGCAGAGATATTTTATAAGTGGGACATAAATCAGGGCCTATGAATACGGTTTGATAATTACTCAATTATGCTAGTTATTGGTTAGTTAATTACTTGAATTTAATTATTAATCACTGTATGCAAATTCAAGGCATATTGTGGTGTAATTGGAGATCCCTAATAGAAAATGGTTATTTTTAATGTCACCAAACATATATTATTCATTACAGTATGATTATGCAGATACGGAGGTCTGGGACTGAGATATTTCTGAGGAATATTGTTAGACATGCCATCTATAAACCACAGGGGGTATAAAAGGACATAAGATGTATTATGACTTTATGTAAATTGTGCAGCTCTACATGAGGCCAGGTCTCAAAGGTCAGGCTATTAATGTGGGAGAGGGAGAAGCTAGTTTGCTGACTGCTGCACCTAAATGAGAACTAGAGCACAATGCTAAAAGCATTACAAATGCACTGCATTTTACTAGAAAATAACACCACAAACATTGTAGCCTGCATTAGGTCACTCCCCAAGCTTTTTAATAAGAAAAAGGCCGTTTCTAATGAATAAAAACAGCTGGCTTTTAATAACAAATCTTTGTGTTTAGAGCCAAGAATGTGATAATTAATCTGTATAATATTAGCTATGCTAGCTATGTTTCCCTATAGAGTTTGAAAAGATAATAGGAGATAAATTCTATATTAAAAATAGCATTGATTTAAAGGTTAAATATTGTTGGCTGGAACCTATAATAAACAATGAATAAGTTTCCAAATATTAAAAAAAATCTTGAAAGGTAAGTTGATGCTCTTTGATGCAATGCATGTATATGTGTACTGTGAGAGTTTATATTAAATACACTGAATTACATTGTTGCCTCGGGCAATGATGCATTATAAATGTAACAGGATGCAAAAGTAAAGCAGAAAGAGGAAATGTAGGAGGTTATGAAGAGGGAAAGAACAACACATGAGGGAGAAAGAGAAAGAGAGAGAGAGAGAGAGAGAGAGAGAAAGAGAGAGAAGGAGGGTAAAGTAAACCAAGAGGAAAGAGAATATCTATTTGATGTTTAATTGGAATCGATTCTCTGAAGCTGATGAAAATTTCACGCCATTCATACATTCATTGTATGTGTGAGGTTGTAAAAGCTGCCTAAAAGAGGAGAAAAGAGCGGGAAATGAAGGAAGCGAGAAACATGTTGACTTACACATCAGAGGCGAGAGGAGGGGATGCCATGGGGGAAAAGAGCTCAGAGTTTTAATATTTCTCAACAATGATTTATTTACTCACCTTATGGCAACAATTCCAGGATGAAACATATTCACTATCCCCAGAATAAATTATGGCTTTCCATCCTCCTCATGACACGAAGTCTACATGTTGTCAACAACAGGGCAAATCCGAGCCGTCCAGCTGCAATGCCAGCCATATATTACTACATTTACAGAGCCGCAGATGATGTTTACTTATTTTATTTATTCATTTGTTGGAATGCCTGTTTATAAAAAAAAAAAAAAACAACAGCTGACAAGCAGCTAAATCATAGCCTTTTAAAAGACTTCTAAGGGTGGATTCACTTCACAGTGAATGAAAACGTGGATGAGCATTCCTTAAAATGAAGACTTCATTTCTGTACCAGATAGATAGATAGCCTCGAATATGAAATAAAATAAATTAAAAATATTCATCAATTAATAGACAAATATGATTCAAGTTACTCTGAACCTTTAAATTATTGAAAAATGTACTTGGAGGCATTAACTGTGGGTGTACATTAAATAAAAAAATTCAATGGTCTACTCTTGACTCAATTAAAAGTGTAAGTTTAAGTAACCTTCCACTGAGGATTCCTGAATGAGGACCAGATGCACACTTTGAACCATTTTTCATTTGACCAAATTGGATGATATTTACCTGCCAGAGTTCTCTGTTGTGTAAAAAGACTAAATGAGGAAAAAAAAAAAAAACAAAAAGTAATGGACCCTGGACACTTGAAATATTGCTACACACTCTGGTTGTGCATTCAGTTTCAATAATTCAAGAATGTAGGCTCAATTATTCGGCACATATACACTCTTAATACCAAAGGTTATGTGAAAACCTTGTAGTGCATAAGGGATGAAATAAAACAATGCATCATTTACTGTGCCTTCAAGATCAGCATGCAAGTCCACTCACCTCCTTCAATCTCTTATTCACTAACACACAAACAAACAAACAAACAAGCAGATAAACCAGCGAGAAGAACAAAGAGCCTCCCAAACTCATCAAGACATCCTTGACAAACACTATATTCATAAATGGACACAAATTGTCAGTTGGAAGAAAAAGGGAGGCAATTGCAGTGAAAGAAGTAAAAAGAAATGAGCCAAAGCGAATAAAGCTCTCAGAGTGTACATGAAGGACATGCTCTGGCTTATAGATAATAGAAGAAAGTATGATAGACAAACACGAACGAGAAGACTTGAGAGTCTCGGATGGCCATTCTTGACTATTTACCAAAGGTAAAAGCTCAGAGCAATGTGTCCTGTGAATGTTAATGGGAGAATAATTACAAACGTTGTATTTTAACCACTTAAACAACAGAGCTACTGCACATTCAACCCTTATTAGGATGCAAATACGCTTGCCTGAAAATCCCACCAGAGACACGGACAGAAATGCTAAAAGCGAGTGAATGGGAAACAAAGTCAGAGGGAAACAGAGCAATATCGGTGTAAAGACAGAGGGTGAAACATAAAACAAGAGCGATGCAGAGGTCTGATAAATCAGAGCGATAAACAGAGAAACCACTGAATGGGATGAACGCTGAACGGCTATCCTAATGGACACAAATTGCCGAGCACCTCAGTAAGAGCTGCTATTCGTTAAATGTGGGAACTTAATTGAAATTCAGCAATAATTAATATCCAGGGAGGGATTCGGGGGAAGAAAGCTGCCCTTTTTATTCAACCCATTTCACCAGTAGCTATTAAAACAATGCTTTCCCATTGACATGATAATTACTGCGTGTATCGTCTGTGTGTGTGTGTGAGTTGCCTAACGTGGCTTTATGGAAATATTATCCTGCCTTGATTATCATATCTTCCTCCGAAAGGGCGTATTTGTATGGAGAATTATAAAAGGTTATGTGTTTAAAAGATTTGAGCAGGTAAAGAATATGATGAGACTGAAATCCTCGTTGTAATTGAGTGTGAAGTTTCTGCATCTCTTCCCGAGTGTCTCTTTTCTTTATAGGTTAAGATGTGTACTGCACCAATTCTCCTTACACATGTATAGCAAGCCAAGAAGCTCATATTGTAGATGTATCTAAATTTGTCTTTAACCTTTTAAAACCGCATTTATATTCATATTTCTTTCAACCCGACTCATATTCATTTGTATCTGTGCAATATATGTAATCAGAATGATCTTGCGTGTAGGTGTCTTTATTAGACACATCATGACATCTAATTTATTTGGTAATGTATGGCTTATGCCCACTCATTTTTCAACATAAAACTCATCTCATTTCAAATAATCTTATTGCAAATTAATTTTGATTTCTAACTCTATCATTCATAGCTGAAGTTCATTTACTCAATATTCAATATATTTCTTCAATTTTGTCAGCTGTATACAGAAAAAAAGAAATCCATAGCATGACTCCCCTAAAAATTAGTAGCTGACTTAGTAGCTGCTCTAGTTATTGTATTTTCTTATTTTTAATTTCTTTCATTAATTCATTAATTTCTTCAATTTATTCATTCGTTTGTTGATTTGTTCTGGCACAGATGGCTCATCAATAAATAAAAAAGTAACTGGATGGTAAAAATACAGAAAATATATTTATTGTATTTTATATTTAATAGCTTTTAAGACAAAAATTGAAGTTTTTATTCATTATCAATAAGCGAATGAACAAATAAATTAACAAATATTTAAAATATGCAGTTCTTTTGGAACTTTCTTATTCATGCACAAATTAATAAAAAAACATATCATAAATTCCCCCAAAACATAAAGCATGGCAATTTTTTGATATTTACATTGATGCAACATTGCTGATAACAATTTATTGTTTCTTGAGAATGATTTCTAAAGGTTCATGTAACACTGAAGACTGGAGTAATGACTTTTGAAAATCCAGCTTTGCCATGTCAGGAATCGTTATGTTAAAACTTATTCAAATAGAAACAATTATTTAAAATAGCAAATTTCTACCTGTATTTGTGATCAGATAAATGCAGACTTTGAGCATATTTATTTAAAAAAAAAAACCTTTAAATTCAAACCCCAGACAGAGGCTATACAACTCGCTGCCCGTTTGCCTGAGCTGCCAAAACATCTGGTGGTCTCCTTCCTGGCAGCAACCCAGATGCCAGATATCACCTTGATCACTTCAGTCCTGAGGACAAAGAAAGCTGCAAATTTATAGATGTTGCAATAAAAAGATGAAAGATGCTCTTTTGATGTGACTTACAAAGTCCATTTTATTAGACATGGCAATTAGCTTGGCAAGCGGCTTGAAGCATTGTTTTCCCTCCGCGTCAGCATCTTATGCATTTGCCAATATAAACTATTATCCATGATAGATTGCGGTGAAGCTGCAGGTCACGGACGTAAACAGTGTGCAACTGTTTTCTACAATCAGAGAGTGCAAATCCGTGTTGTTCTTGTCACAGTTTAACCTTTCAATGCAACTCAATATCGCGACGTCTCGTTTCAGCTGAGTTCACATTTCTACCGCACACCTTTATCACTAAAAACAGACTTTAGACAGCGGTTCAATTACATTCAATGCAGGACGCAGCTTTTGGTGGCGCATAAAAGTAATAAGATATTCCTAATATCGTTCCTTGTCTAAAAACTCCATTACAGCATTGATTTCCATTCCAAAAGCCCCAGATGCCACCATATTTGCTTTTATTCTTTCTGTAATAAGAAGCAGCAAGTAATGCACGATATTTACCATATTCCTATCCACACAACGGGCCTGCAAACAAACAAAAGCCATAGGAGAGGAAAGTAAACACAAAATGTATAATCTAAGACAATGGACACTATGATGGAACGACACGTGTATATGCGTTCGCTCCCCTCTGTGGCCCGTGTTTATTCCTACCTGGCATTATTACTAGTCTTATCTGCTCTCAGGACCCAACCAGAAGCAGAAATGCGGACCATCTGCGCAGAGAAGATAAAATAAACATCACACGAGGCTGCAGTGATTGTCTATTCCTCTTCTGAACTGGGGCTCACCACGTTCCTCCTACATGCGCCGTGTAATCTTGACAGCTGTGTAATAATTAGATAATGAATTATAGTCACACTAGCCTTTGCCCGAGCTACCTAGGTCACGGGTGAGGACCAAAGGCGACGGTGAAAGACCCGATTTGAATCATCAATCAGCCCGGCCGTCACTTTGACGGACACAAAATGCTGTACAATGTAACCCCAGCAGCTGGTCGCAGCTCAGTCTGACACTGAATACATTTTTCTGCTCATGTCTGCCAAAACGGTTGTTTGCATTATATGTAAAGTATTATTCTGATACTTAAATTTGAAAAAAGTGGGGGTTATCGTCACAGACTAATTATTTAACCCTTACCATCACTGGTACATTATAATGGTTATTTTTTTTTGTTATATTATATTTTTATTTTAAATTGATTAAAAATTTTTTTACCAACATCAATAATTTTATACATTTAATTTAATGTTATTTAAATTTTATTTAATAGAAATACATTATTTTTACTTTATTTGAATTAATTTTATTAAATTTTAAAAGGAAAACAGTTTATATTTTTAGTTTTAGTTAAAAACTAAAATAAAAATTTCAAAAAAAAAAAAGCACAATTCTGTCAATATTAGTGGAAAAGAATAGTTTAGTAAATTAATGTTATTTACGTTGTCTGTGCAAAAAAAAGACTTGACTGTTTAACCGATGCATTTACTAATTTTACGTTTCTGGACCTGGGAACATTTCAGTTGTAATGCTATGGATTTCATCAAAAATAATTTGCGTTCTGAAGATGAACGATGGTCTTAGGGGTTTGTAACGACAAGAGGGTGAGTAATTAAAGAAGGAATTTTCATTTTGGAGTGAACTAATACAATATAATAACTCTGTCTAGAACTCCAATATTATATATAATCTTTAGCCAGAAGGGTTCCTAAAGCTCCATATGTAACACATGCACATACTTACTCTCCGTTTAAACACTCTCAACCTGTTCGTTCAGCTTCAAAATAAATCTTCTCATTTAATATTCCATACATGCACTAGATTTATAACATCCCCATATCCAAGTTATTCCCCAGCTCTTTGCTTAGAAATCACACACACAATGCAGGTGTTTGTGAAGCGGTCGCTCTGATAGTAATTTCATTTATTTCTCTTCAGATTAATGGGACACCCACCTAAAAGGGGTGGGGTCTCCTTACCAGCACAATGCATTATAAACAAGCCCTCAAAATAAGAATCATTACAATACAGCCAAATCAAGCGAGTCTTGGAGACGGAGCTTTAAAACTGTCTGAAGAGCCAGACTCTGGGGAAGGAAGATGGAGGGGCCTTTGAAGGTGGCTAAAATTACAGGTTGAAAGATACCTTCTAAAATTATACTGCTCTTTCATTTCATGCTCATGTTTAATTCTAGTGTTCTAGATAACAAATGTCTTTTCTTCCAGTCACACCTGAAGATAAATGGAGTCTCACAAGGTGGTCCACAGCTTTTCATAATGTTGGGCTGCTCTTTTTTTTTTTAACACCTATTTCTGTCCGTCCCTCCCCGCTTCCATGTTTGTGACTCATTCAACAAAACTTGTGCGGCGCTGCACATCTGAACAAACAATGGAGCTCGGCATTGCTGAATAGTGTCTGGCAACAGCAATTTGTGATAATCCGCTGGACTAAATTTTGTCTGTTTTGATTGATTTTTTTTCTACTCTGTACGCTGAAAACTTGATTTTCTCCTCATCACAATCTAATGGAGGTCCTCTGGGCCATTACCTTGCTGTCAGTTGTAGAAGGAACGTGGGCTTATGAATAAAGTTTAGATTTTACACCTCGAGCGGAGCATGTGCGATTCATGAAATTCTAAAATCGCACTGTTGTATTGTATAAGAGGCGAGGGAGACAACGCACCTTCTCCACCAGCCCAGACCGCTTCACCACAAATGGACACATCAATCCTCATTTTACAAGTCACTTCACCTCTCAAAGATTATGGAAATCTTAGGCAATTTCACACAAAGAAAAACACCTTGCTCGGGAGCACTCAGTGTGGGACACGGTAATGGCCTCTATGTCCTTGTAGCTTTCATTAAATGAGCGCAAATGTGAACCGTATGAATAGCGAAATGTCACCTAAAAGTGGAGCTTTCACTTTCTTATTTTTCTTAAAAGTCCGGTCAAAAACTGAACCAAGGTAATTAAAAGTTTGGGCTCGTCCTTGAGGAAATGATTAAGACATGATACTTGAATTTAAAGCTCACAATTCGAGAGGGTTAAATAAGAAACTAATGTTCAGTTACACAAAGTAAAAGCATTTTTACTTTTGGATACTAAAGATTCTTCTTAAATGTGTGAATTTCCTTGCAACGCACAATCATGAAATCAAAAGCCTTGCCATTTCTCAGACTTATTATTCTTAGACTTAATTACTTTTAACCAACTGACCTCAAGGTGTTTTTTGAGGAAGTCCTATTAAAGCATCTTTTTTTTAGCTAAATTAGCTTCAAACTTGTTTGTGCATCAGAGGCAAACCTCCACTGAATGGGGCCTTGGGCAAAATTAATCAACAAGGCCCTTCCAAAACATTGTTTTAAAAAAATTATATTCATTATATTGAGACATACAGTAAATATACAACATGCAAAAGGTCGAACCCCATCTAAGAGAACATAAATTGCTTAAACATTAAAACGCTTATTTTTACAATGTCTTAGATACAATTAAAGGCAATCTTCAGTACAGTCATAATATTATAACAATATATTATATGTGGTAGAAATATGGATAACATCCTAAATTATTTTATTTATTTTATTATTGGCAGTGGATGCTACACCAAGAGCAAAGAGCTATAGATTCAGTTTACACTATGTAGTGTTATATAGTGCAAATACTGGCATTTGTATGTACTTCAGCATTGTACAGTATAAAACAGTATGCAGTAATAACATACTAATTGTAAATTGCCATATTTATTAAATGGATACAGCCTTATTGGAACAAATAGGCCGCCCCTCTGGGCTATTGCCTGCCTTACTGCTATGCCTTTGTTGGTGCATTAATGATAAAAATGATATGTCATTTGGGTTGACAGTTTGCTTCATTATATATAAAGTGTACAAACACTTTCTGGGGCCACTGAAGCTACAACAAGGTGATAAAGGACCCAATCACACATCCGTGCCACAAAGCATCCCAACAGTATGTGAGAGGCTACAGTGAAAAAAAAGGCCCAGTGAATGAACAAGCCTGCATTGGGGAGCACTTTTGTGATGCATGAGTGCGTGCTGCACTTAGTAGACACTTTAAGACCCCCTCCAGCTCCCCAGCAGCCACAACACTTTAGCTAATAGACAAAAGAGGCATGGTCAGCGCTATCCAGGGCCATAATAGCAAAGCTATGGCAATGATAAATGCGAGGTCACTGCACAAAACAGCAGAAGCCTTCTCACTTGGGCATCTGACACACTTAGTGAGATCATATTTCAGTGCTATGAGGTACTGCCTGTGGTCCAAGAGTGATGGAGGACGTCACTGCCATGTTTCTCTTTATGGTATTTGACAGACAGCTAGTGTACACAGGTTGAGCCCTTTGGAACAGAATTCAAAACATCAAAAGGATTATGTGCTATTAATTGCAATTAGGGGCTGTCGATTAATAAATCTTTGTTCCTCACTGTTTGGGAGAGCACAATAAGACATTCTCAATAAAGAATTAAAACATCAAACCAGAACATGAAGACCCATAAGAGTTAGCTCAGTTATTAATCATTTCAATATGACCAAAACCATATGTGTGTGTGTACATACACACACACATATACACATACATATATATATTTCTCACCAGCAGACAATCCTGGTTTTTAAATCAGTATTTATTGATAACATTAATAATTCTTATTACAGTACAAATGTTTGCATTTGCTCGCTTAGTGAATGAGATCTATTGTTATTCATGTGCTTTTTAATGCATTTCTGGCCTCATCCATTAACACGAACATTTCATTAGGCAAACATTAAGTATATTATGAGAGCTTGAGAAATATTGAAGGGGCAATGAATTGCTGGGAAATATGGATTAACTGCAACACTGGAATCATACATAATGCATATTAACATTTTGCATGTACAAGTATGGTTAAGTCCCACATTAATTCATTCCTCTGTAGAGATGGAAAGAGGAAGGCATTCTGGGAGATACATACAAGGAAAATGAACAGGAACATTTATCAAAGCACAATGGGTTGCTTGTAGAATCCTCAGAGAACATTTAATTGTGGTAAAGCTTCAAATGCATTCTCAGGTTTTAATTCATCATTTCACAAGATCTGGGGGAAAAAAATGGAATGGATTTTTGTAATATTAAACAATAAATGTGTATAATGAAGTGTAGCCAACCAGTATTATTACATCTATCCTCCATAGGAAGCTATGCTAAAAGGTAAAGCATTAGCCATAACTTGCTAATTAGTAAATACGATGTGCTAAAATGACAAATGTATAAAATATATTAATTGCAATTGCAACAAAACACATAAAAGGAAAATATTAGACTAGAGATGATAATCATTTATAGAAGTGAAACTTTTTTTTCTGCGGAAAGGATTGATTGGCTACCTTAAAAGGGATGCTGTGTATTAATTTCCTCTTTTAATAAATATGGCATTATCTCTGCATAAATAAATAAGCAAGCACATCTATTCATTTCGGACAGGCAGGCCGGGTGGTCATAAATGGCTGAGCTGTTGGACTGCATTTATCACGGCGGGACAGATTTGATGGGCTGACAGGACGCTCCCTAGCTGTGACAGACACGGGTCTGCAGGGAGATCGGCATTACCCGCTCCGCTTGGACGGCCTCACATTAGCTCTGACACCACTAAGCATCTCACTGACAGCCCAGACGACGGTCGGCACCAGGCCCCCAAATCAGCCACTCCGAGCAAATCACCTTACAACCAGTTAACCACCATTACCCACAAACCCTTCAGACAAAGCTGCCATTCCGGCTACTCCTGAGCCCCTCGCTGCTCAAATTGCACCCTGATTACTCTCCATCTACCCTCAGTGACAAAACAGCCATTCCGCTAGTCGGGAAAGGAGAGGAAATGAAATGAACGTGGAGACAAAACAATGGTAATCGCTTTGAATGAAGACTTTGCTCCAGACTATTTGTTCTGACACTTCCATTGGTGCGTCTCAGGTCCTTATGTCCGAACTGAAAGCATTTTGTGAAGTTGCTCGGTGAAAGAGAGAGATGTTGAAGGTGACCCTGGATGGAATGTGTTATTAGTGCCATGTATCAGAGAGAGAAGAGGACGTCATAGGACAGATAGACAGGGAACAGCTGTCACATGAAAAACACAATTCCATCAATCACAAAGCCCCAAAACTCCCTTTCAAACGATCCGTCCTTAATGCCCCACAAGGTCATCTGTCCAACAACTTCTGACCCTGGTCTGAGCCGCTAATGACATATTGTATCTTGATCTGGTGAATATGATTACTTCTGACCGACTTCACACACCATTCAGAAGTTAGCATACTTTGTTTTCTATGGCTTTTTGATAGTTTGCGTTGTAATCATGTAGTTGACGCTTATTAAAATGAGCGTCCGAGGGATGATTTCAAAATCCAGACAAATCAGAGATTACCTGATTATTACGTGTGCAGAAACGTTCAAACTTAAATGTGCTATATGCAGGTTTGACACCGAGTGGTTGAACTGGTTATTGCAGTCTAAATTCAAAATACTTTTTTCACCCAGCCCCTCCTACTCAGCCTTGATGCACACGCAGGTTGCCAAATTGAAGACACCAACTGAAACGAAAGCCTCAAGGCCCGGGTATACTTCACTTTTCACGTTCCGCACAGCTTTCAAAGTATACTCAATCGTGGATTACAATGGACGGAAAAGCTCAACACATGCGCAGCTTCCATGACTGAAATAAAATATGCTGTGTTTTACGCCAACTGGCAACCCAGTGTCCCGAAACACGACTGGGTTAAACTGGCAGCAGGGGGGTTTCACAAAGCAAGACAAGGTCATGCATTTCAGGCCGGATCGCACATAATCAAAAGGAGAACAATTGACTCTAGCATTATTTTTCAGAAAAGCAAGTATGCTAACTTAGCATGTTTCTTAAATATCTGAAAATATATTTAAATCCTACATAAAGCACCTGTGAAGTTTTAATCGAACATAAATCAATCTGAGAAAGCAATGGCTGGTAAACATGTAATTGTTTCACCGCAGGGTGTCAACTCTCTAAACTAGAAATTGTGATGCTGAAGTGTGAGATCTGATGGATAAGATGAGAATGAATCTTTATTAATCTGTATTAAATATGTTAGTCACTATTGTGTGTCATTTTTCATTTCACAATCATTTCACTATGCAGCGACACAATATGAATATTCAATGTAGTCGCACTGTCAGAGTATTACTGTTTAAATTTAACTAAATGTTTAACATCATTACATTTCTTCTAGGCAGTTAGCCCACATTCATTAAGCCATTGTAAAGAATGGAATAAGAGCACCAAAGCACTTATTCCAGTACAATACTGCTCTTGTGAAAATGAAGCAAAACAAGTAGTTAAAGCATAGTAACCACAAATTAGGCTAAACTAACTATATTGTAACCATAGTAATAATTGTGGTTATACAAATGGTATTCCACCATATAAAACCATGGTTCAATTTCATAAAGGTGTTTATCATTCAAACTTCAAATTCAAAAGGTATAAAATATAATCAGTAAGAGAAAAATACTGTTAATGAAAAGACAAGCTCTAGACCACGACAGGTTAGGGTGGAAATATTTATTACTCAAAACCCATATTTCTAAGATAAATATAGTTATAGGAACATTTCAGCAGATTGAAGATAATTTATGTTAATGTAGTAAATCTGATTTGTTTAAAAAAAAACAAAAAAACGGCCAGCCATAAAATGTAGCAATAATCTGTGTTCTCATTAAAATGGGTCTGTTAGAATGCAGAAGTTGTGAAAGTAGTCCATTGGCTAATTTGTAGGTTGTCTGAATGACAGAATGGACTGTTCAGGGTTATTTAGGATTTGTTTACATAAAACACATTCTTGCACTCAAAACAGATAGACAAAACAAGTACAAAATTCAGCAGTCTCGACTTTTTTTAAAAGCTGGACTGCTACTAACTTGACGTGCTGTCTTTAGAAACTCAGTGACTGTGACAAAACACTGTGAGCTGCAAAAGCTGCCAGCTGCCAAGACGTCTGCCTGAATGTGTACTGTGTAAACTGCCTAAGCGTGGTTCTTTAAAAACGGTTAAAAAGGTTAATGAATTTAGAGATGCAAAGCCTCCAAATGAAGAGACTGTCAGCAAAGTAATTAAAGTACTCCCGCTGATTATTACAAAAATACAAAAATTTGGATGAACGGTCAGATATTTTTTTATTGATCTAAAACGATCAAAAAGTCTTAACTGTAATAAAGCTAATAAAACTAAATAAAATATACATATTGCATAGGGGAAAGGAACAATAAATATGTTGCCTTGGCACTTTGTATAATATTGTACTAAAATTACTAACACTAAAAATGCATTAAAAAATATTAAAAAAAAAAAAAAACAAATATATATATATATATATATATATATATATATATATATATATATATATATATATATATATATAAAGCTAATTGACAATATTTATAAAGATTGTATATAAATAGCACATGACATGAGCAGAACTGTAGAACTGGCTCATGCTCTGAATTATCCATGTGAAAAATCTATACTCGATACTTTTGAATGACGTCCATACACATGTTCAGCTGCCTCTACAGTGTTTTCAGTGTTGATCACCATCAATTAAGTCAAAAAGTTTCACTAAGAACTGACATGAGCCTAGAATGAACCAGGCTGAACCTTTAAAGCTCAGCTGGTTCTCATGCAGCTACAACAAAGTGAGCTACACTCCCCACCAAACCGCAAACTGACTGATATGAAAAAGTGCCTTTCATCTGAAGGGATGACAGAGAATAATTGATGGGGCCTGTCTTTGATAAAAATCAATCTCATATGGTTATGTTATTAAGATAAAGAAGAGAAAACTCGGCTCCAAACGATAACTCTCAAGCTGTAACATTAGCTGGTGTGTGCAAAAAGCAAACACGGTCCTCTTAAAGGCACAACAATTTCGTAAATGAAACGGTCATGGTGAGTGCAGATTGGGAAATGAGTGCATTAGAGTTAGCGATTTACTGTCTGTCATCTGTCATCCCACCTACAAACCCTCCACCGGCTAAACTACAGTCATTTACTCTGCCTGCTATGCAGAAATAATTGCACTCAAACATGATGGCAGTTATGCAAATAACTACAAATAGAAACAGCCCTGCTAACATAGGACAGGCATGATTGAATTATGCAAACAAGACTTTAGAAAACAATTGTGGGACTGATTACAACTTGCAACTTTTCCTATTAGAATGGTCATTACCTAATATTCCTAAATGAACAGTAATGATGTACAACGTATTAGATTCACCGAGCACACAAAAAAAATAATGAATAAACCTTTTGTGCGAAACAACTGATAAACATTCACGTAAGATAAAGACTTCAGTTCTGAAGGCCATTATGTTGAGATGACATGGTGAATGCACTCGTTATTTTAGTAAGCTGTCCTATTATTGGACACGCTTTGTTCGCAAAGTAAAATAATGAATGACAAATAAAGCATCAAAGTGCATTTCTAGAACCCAAAAGCATATGATTTCATGCAATGCTGAACTCAACAAGTCCGAATGAAGGAATAAGACATTTCTTCTAGAAAAAGCCTTAAAAAAAGATAAAAGACAAGGTTTCAAAACACGCCCACACACAAAAATAAAAAAAATAAAACAAATAAAATAAATACCCTAAGAGCACATTTTTACCCTCCATTTGGCAATTCAGCAGAATTATATTAATAGAAAACCATTACATGACCTTTACCAAGAAAAAAGGCATTCAGCTGTTCTTTATAAGCACCACTGAAGACATGCGCTTCTATATTGAGCAGATGTAATAACTTATTTCAGAGTTGTGCTTAACAGCTTCCTTTTTTTTTTTCTTTTCTTCTAAAAGCCATTATAATCGGCACAGTCCCTGCAGACATTATCCTCAAGGCACATCCTTCTCCCTGATGTACCACGAAATCTCTGGAGAGAGACTAACAGATGGGAAGTGTTTATGTTCCCTCTTAATCAAATTAAACACACTTTAATTTTCTTAATCATGGATTAAGCGTCTGAAAGGCCTCTGTGCGATATCTTTATTATAAAATTTTGGTTTAATTTTTTAATTAGTGAATGCACTGAAGTGTTGAATTATGGTAAATTGGGGTTCGGTAAATCGCAGTATCCCCTTTGAGTTTCTCTGTCTCATTGATAATCCGTCCTCTTTCGGTGCCTCTGGGTAGGCTTTACTAGCCCACTGCACTCCGGTGTCCCTCCTTCCTCGTGTTTGCAGTTGATCTCTCGTGTTGTTCAGACATCTCTTCTATTTGCCTTCTCACGGGAACTCTTGACCCTGCTTTTGTGCTGGCTCCAGAGCTTTTAATTACTGCAAAACCTCTAATTACTGATCTTACACAGATCAATTGCTCATCCCAGAGTGTAGTGCCCACAGCACAGTTTCTCCAGAACTCGCATTGAAAAAGTGTGCTGAACGCAGCAAAAAAATAAAGGGAGTTCTTTCAACATCGAATAAGTTGAAAATAAGATGATCAATTGTACATTTGTACTAAATTCAAACATGCAGACAAATAAATGACTTGATGAATCCTTAAGTACAGATCTCATCGAAGTACTGCAATGTTTATAGCAAGTGCTTTACAATGCTGGCGACCTGAGCTTATAGGAAATAAGAATAACTAATAAGGTTGCATATTGCATGTATTGTTTGCTTTGTTATTGTTAAATCTGATGTTACATTTTCTAACTGTTAATGTAAATTGTAAAATCAATCAATCAATCAATCAATCATTTGTATAGCTCTTTTAACAACACAGATTGTTTAATGCAATGAATGCAATGATAGGAATGTTATAATGACAAGATTTAACAATTTGTTATTAAATGCAGAGACGTCTCTGTAATCAAATTGACGATAATCAATCGGAGCCCCAACTAAGCAAACCAGAGGCAACAGCGGCAAAGAACCAAAACCCCATCCATACAAAATGGAGGGGAAAAAAACTTGGGGGAAACCAGGCTCAGCTGGGGCCAGTTCTCCTCTGGCCAGACGCCCAGCACTTAACTTCCAGTTCAATTTTAAATACAGCTATGTCAGGGTGTGCAATAAATTTTGTGTGTGTTCTGGTCTCAGATGAACGTCCTCTTTGGGTGCTGATCTGCATACAAGCTGAGAAACAGAATGAGAAAGCAGCAGACTAATATTAGCGTAGATGCCGTTCTTTTTACGAGGTCACGAGTACATTATGTTTTATGAGGAGTGTTTCCAGTTCCGGTTGATCTAATCAATGCAGCCTAACAATCCTTTAATGGGTTTGAATAATAGAAGCGTATTAGTGTGTTATGTGTAGGCTTTAATCTAGATTTAAACTGACAGCGTGTGTCTGCTTCCCGAACCGTGTTAGGGAGATTGTTCCAGAGTTTGGGTGATAGATAGGAAAAGGATCTGCCATTTTTAGTAAGGACTCTGGCTGCTCGTTTTGGACCAGCTGAAGTTTATCAAGCGTGCAGAACAACCACCCAATAAAGCATTGCAATAATCTAACCACCAGGTCATAAATGCATGAATTAAAATTTCTGCATTTGAGCATAGGTCGTAATTTGGATAACATTAGATTTGTAAATTTACAGCACTTTTTAATAGGGTTCAGCTTGTTAATTAGATAATATTTAAACAATGAACTAAAAAAAAACAAAAAAAACAAAAAAAAAAACAATTAATTCTTAGCTAATTCATTAATGTTGTATATGGATTTCAGAAAAAACAATGAAAAACATTAAAAAGTTACAAAAAAAATTGCAATGTATTTTCATTGCTAGTTAGTGCATTAAATAGTGAAATCAAATTAACTGTATACTGTATATATATATATATATATATATATATATATATATATATATATATATATATATATATATATATATATATATATATATATACACACACAGTATATGGAATAAAGCAAGTGTCTAATTTATTCAAAAGTACAATAACTGAATGCATAGACAAACATGATCAGCTTTAAAAACACATTTCAAACTGATCATGTAGAGAGCTAAAAGCATGTCGTCTTGTCTTTTACAAAATCAACAAATGATCAAAGCTCTGAACACTCACATTCTAGTAGCGTAATACTGGCATCGCAAGTAGCCAAGACAAATCCACTGCTTCACTGATTATAATGAGGATAAAAGGGAACCACTTCTTTGCAGTTCAGTCTTACTCATAAACCTTCATTCCATTTTCTCCACTGGAATCCTTTAGAAATATTTACTTTAATTTCAAACACTTCAAATGAGTACAGATGAAAAATTCACTTAATATTTCATGCTCCAACTATCTTATTCAGTCTAGAGCTTTAGAAACAAACCTATTTGATTAAGAAACACGATCTAGCAAAATTCTTACTCATTTATTCCCAAGTTAGAAGCGTTAATCTGCCATTTGATATTTCTAAGCAACAGCCGGCAGCACCTGCTTCCCCGTGCACTTATTTTGCAACTACTTCTACAAAAACCCAGAACACATGCAAATAAAGAGACCCTTAATAAAGAAAGATCGAGAAAACAAGTTCTTCCGAAAGTCTGCCCCTGACTCTCGAGAGACTGGTTGAGAGAAGATGCCCGCACGTCTCCCAACATCTGCAGCGTAATTAAAACAGTACTGTCTGGCCATCTTAAATATGAAATGAAACAACTAATCAAGCTTTGCAGGGTCCCGAATAAGCCAGCTGCTTAATAAGAATTTCATTACGAAAGATAAAACAGAAAGTGCCCCACAGTGTTAGCACTGTTTTTCTCTCATTTGAATAAGAGATGTCCTGAGACAACCTCTTACCAAACAGTTACGGGTCATCGTCTGTTGAGAGAGAGGCTAAATCCTCCGTAATCACTGCTGCAATATCAGCATTATACTGTAATCTCATTATGCCGCAAAGTTATCACTGACCTTCTCACTCTCTAATCAAGAGATATACAGTCATTATACTAATTAAAACTCTAGCTGAGACTCCTTTGCGCAATTAGCAAAACTTTCACCTGAGAGAAGAGGTTTCCGACGCTGGAAAAGCACTTATTTGTATTAAAAGTCAAAAACTGTGAGGCGGTTCATCTTCACGAGTCAAAAGCCCAACTGCACTCCTCTAATAGGACTGACAAATGTATTGTCAGAAAAAAAAATAGCGGTTTTGGTTCTCTTCCAGCATGCTTGAGGGGAGGGTAGAAGTAAATTTTTAAAAATTGCATACATTTCGAATATCGGACAACTGTCACGGACCACCAGCAACTCATTTCCTTAGCCTCTGATGGAAAAGCACTTTTGCGGAGCGATCTCACATGGATCATGTAGAGTCGACGTATTGGCACTTGTCATTTAATGATACTGCGTTTATGTCGGGCCGGAGGGCATAGATCAAAGGCGAGGGCAAGCGTGGAGCATTATAGAGTCTCTGCATTAGGTAATGGCCAGCTGCGCTTTAACGCGATCACAGACGCCATCAAGTTCCTTAAAGGTGCCATAGAATGGATTGATATAGTATACTAAATTGTTCTCATATCTACTTAGAAGGTATGTGGCTTAAGTAAGTGCAAAAAATCCCCAGAAACAGTTTTACGTGTCCATTCAACAGCTCACGTCGCAGAAGAGAAACACAGGGAGGAAAACATATTTCAGCACTTTTTCTCGCAGTTATATCCTTGGGTAATTATACTGTATATAAAATGAGGGCATCATATTAATATGCACAATCTCGATTCAGTTTCACTTTCACAATTGCTCTGTTTATACTGATGAGCATCAGTACTTACCACACACTTTCAGATGCTTGTCAGTGGTGCTCAGTATCTATAAACCATTTGCCTTCATCCTCATTAATCCCTCCTTACTCTGATTATGTGGTAAGTGAAATCTTATATACCAAAATGTAACAGACTTCTGCTAAAGCTCACTATGTCCCTGGTTTGCATTTTATTATTAGAACAGGTTATTTTCTTGGAACATAACTTATTTCCACGATCGCTATTGTCCTGCTTGATACAATTGCACAATACCTGCAGAACTTCGGATGGTTTGGCTGGTGGCTAGTCTAGAACATGGACAGTTATACGTTATGCAAATGTTGGAGACGTAGTGATCCAGACTGTGATGTCATTTTCAGATTTAGCTGTTTTTCAGTGTTTTTTTTTTTTATTAAGATTTACACAAGGAGGCTCACGATATGTAATTTCCATGTACAGAACTGATATTATCTATACAAGGTAAATACAGTTTTGCATTTTATGGTACATTTAATATGAAAAAAGAAACCCCTCACAAGTCTTTAATGTTATAAAGAGATGGCCTAAAAGTGACAATTTACAAGTGGCATTGATCCTGCATTTGTTTTATTGATACACTGGACAAGAGGCAAAAGCACTGCACTCTTTAACAACTGGGAAAAATACAAAAAAAAGGTTTGGTTTCATCTAATAATGAAAATGAGGATATTAGTGTTTACTTACCTTACCATTTGTGAACCAACTCAGCTAATTTATGAGCTATTTTTAATTAAACAGTTCACAGGGAATCTTATTCTGCCTTTACACTTGGTAATAACATGCGTTTCATATCCTGTTATCCGGAATGATTTAATTGCTCTTACACACACTAAATGATAACTGCACATATTACTTGGAAGTTTGTGTCAACATAAATATTTCCATTTACAGATTTTTTTAAAACATTGATAGAGGATTCTAAATGCTTTCCATCATTTTGACAGATAAAAAAAGGCTCTTCCTACAAAAGTTCATGTGATATAAATGGCAAACATGAATCCTTATATTTTACTGACAGTTTAAAAGATTACAGGAAAAAGTCCAATGTCAATACTTTAAAGAAATTAATACTTTACTGCTTTTAAGGAAACTAATACTTCTATTAAGTAAAATGCATTAATCTAAAGTTTTTCACATTGTTAAAAAAAATACAAATTTCAGTAAATCCTGTTCTTTTAAACTATATTCAAAGAATTCTAAAAACTTTTTCCACGAAAATATTAATCAATGTGTTAAATGTTTAATAATAAATGTTTCTTGAGTAGCAAACAGCATAGAATGATTTCCAAAGGATTAAGACAATAATTAAGCTCATAGTAATAAACAACATTTCTATTGTAGTTCATTTTAAAAACTAATTAAAATGATACTGTATTTTTTTTTTTTTTAAATCCAATGAGTGAATAAAGCAAATCAAGCCTTGGTAAGAGAACAAGAATTAAAATCCAAAAATTTTGAAGCATAGTATAGCATTTGTGTACATTTACACCTATAGCTTTAATGTGGTTAAAGCATGTAAAAAAGGCATCATTACAGCTTTAGAGCTCCATTACAGACAAGCCGAATCCATTCACCTTCATCAGAATTTCATAATGCTGCCAAGTGAAGAGTATGAACATACAACATAAACAAGCTAAGAGAATCATTCTAACACCTATGGTGCGTAAAAAACACACTGCTCAGACTTACAAAGCAGACTTTTAGCTGCGAGACCACACTCGTTGAATAACAGAATCAAACATCACAGCTGACCAGACTAAGTTTCCCTAAGTACACCTTTTAACATGCAAAACCCGTTTTAAGAGCTGCTGAAAAAGGCGTCCCGCAGAGCGAGGCGTTGTTTCTCGTTAGGCTCGTGACTTGAGTCGTCGGCGCGACCAGATCCTGACACGCGTCACATCCAATCACATTACCGGCCCGTGACGAACTGAATAATGAATGAAAAGACATTCCACGGTCTGACCCAGATGGATGCGTTTTCCTTACCTTCCAAAAAAACCAGCTTAACGCATGACGAGACTAGAAGAGGGTTTGCGCAATAGCCAATTTAATAGGTAAAACACAATCAATGTGCATGCCAAAAAATGAGAGCCATCCAAATGGCTTTAAAACCATGAGGAACATCATTATGACGGGGTGAAATGATCTAGATTTTACAAAAGCGCTTGTAAGGCCGTGATGAATGAGCAATCAGCATTGTACGCAGGGCGCCTGAGCCGCCACATGCAGTCACCACCCAGTAATAACAGTCTAATGATGCATTTTCGCAATCTGCTGCCCACTCAGGTTAGTAAACATTACTCACAGTGCAAAAGCTCATCACACACGAGAGCAAGCACACAGATGGAGCTGGACGCAGAGATGTGCAGAGGACTGTGATTTGCCTCTCATAAATACAGGTTCATAAACAAAAACAGATTTAAAGGGCACGGCGGAGACAAACACACACACACACACACATACGCGTCTGCACACGGGCACCTGAAGAGCGATCAAGATGCAGGTATATTTCAGGTTGATGTAGTGTGACAAGAGAATTGGTTGTGCTGTGAACGGGGCTAAGGTTAACATTCCTCCTCTGCATTTAAAGAGCCGGTGTAAAATGCATCTAAAATGGAGGCCTGGGACAGACGAGGTGAACATTCATCATGGCACTCATCCACACTCACCGGTACACATCTATACAAGCGTTCAAACGCACCTCTCCCTCTCGTGTTACGATTCCTTCTGCCAGGCCAATACATCATTGCACTCCCAAACCAAATGAGGCAATCGCTCAAAATTATTTGCATATAAACTAATGAAACATTGCAAAGTTAAACTCTCTTGAATGTTAATTACAAACGTAATGCACAATTTGCTGATTAATGTTTCATTGCATCTTGTAGGGAGGGACGGTGGGACTTGGGGAACGGCACTGCGGCTGTACGCTAAACAGAGGAAGGTGTTTATGCTCCAGTCCAACATGCACTGCTCGAATATGAAAAGAGCGTGATTTCTCTTTCTGCACGCATCTACAGGAATTACTAAAATTATGAATATACGAATATATGCACTCGCCCTCTGGCCATACAAGATGCAGATGAGTTTTATTTCTTCATCAGAACGGATTTGGAGAAATGCAGCGTTCCATCACATGCTCCCCAATGGATCCTCTGCAGTGAATGGGTGCCGTCAGAATCCAAACTGCTGATAAAAACATCACTATAGTCACCAAGTTGCATTACTCCAAAACAGTTTTTAACACCCATGTTCTAAGATCAGGAGACTTTTTTTTTTTGTATTTTGGGAACATGCAAAATGCCTCTCACGTAAAAAACAAAGCTTTTCACGTAACAAGATGTTAAATTACTAATGCACAGCTGATGATCCAGTGTTGAGCAAGGGGTGTTTACATTTCCATTTTTCAGTCAATTATTAAGTGCGCTACTGTAATCTAAGTATGTCATCATGATAACTGACAACTAACAATATGATAAATATCACATGCATATACTTTTCTGCATTTCATCTACATTCCTACAGACCAGAAATGTTTGTTTTAAGAACAGTTTAGTTGGCATCCTGCTCATTGGCTGTTGGCACAGAATGAGAATTTGCATAAGGAGGAAGAGGATCATCTGGCACTGCTGCATGTAGAGCAGAAAGAGGCATTGTCATCAATAATGCATGATCAATCTATTCATCCTTATTAATTATTCATGCTCTCAAAACTAGACAGGAAGGTAAGGTGTGAAATGTATGTCATGTATTTATTTTTTTTGGGCCGAACAGACACTATTTTTATTCTATTTCAACACTCGACCCAGGTTTCTGAAGCTTGTCATAATCGCTCTCGCTGGCAGCTTGAATACCTGACGTTGTATCGTGATTCTCTGACCTTTAATTCTTGGTCTGAGAGAATTTGCATAGAGAGATGTCTTAAGGCAGATAATCACCCAAGTTGCCCAGTACAAATGAAATTTTGATTTGTTGTAATAGGGATTATGACTCGCGAATGTTCTGAGTGCAAAATTTCTTCCATACAATCGTCGCTGAACATCTGGTGTACGCAGAAAATTATGCTCAATAGCCAGTAAATTTTACATATAATTAATTTAGTCTGTACCAGTGTCAACAGAAACACAGCACCGGAATAATTAAACAAGCAGTTCAGAAGATATGCTGCTGAACCAAAAACAGAGGTTGCGCCATAACATAATAAAAGTTCATGAGATCTACAACACCTGCTTTAAAATTTCACAAAATAGAGCTTGGAATCCAAAACACACGTATAACCAGTAAAACAAGTTACCAAAAATAATTTAAAAATCCTTAATAAAAAAAAAAAAAAAAACAACAAAAAACTATTACTGCAGCTTTGCTATGTAATTTGTAGGCAGAAGTAAAACTTTGAACACTACACCGACTTTGCCGGCAATATAATCTGCAATGTGCACAAATAATAATAAACATTATAATAAACCTGTTAAGCAAAAATGTAAAATGTTTGAAACAGTTCCTCCATTAGATGACAATAAACCCTACAATTGATAAAAAAAAAACCTGTAAATAAGGCAGGAAAAAACAGGTAACAATTTCCTGTTGCTGAATGTCATCACCTGAGCATCGAACAAGCTCAGATTCCTACTTAATTCAGAAGTAGGAATATCCCACATCCGACTTGGAGACTCTTGGGCATATTCACATTAAAAGCGAAATACAAAAAACTCACCATTTACAGGAACGATGATGTCTCCTGTCTCCACACACATAAGGGCCCCACCTACAATTAAAAGCAGAGCAAGGATTTAGAAACAGTAAGACATATCGTTTAGTTTTTTTCTTGTCGTTGTTTTGACACAGAACACATTTTTCAGCAGAGAACATCTGGTATCTATTGGCATTACCCTCAAGTAGAAACAAAGGCCAGAGCAGATTTTATACACCACATATGTTGTGAATAAGAATGGGCCGTGTTCTTATTCTGTGTACTAGAGGTGTGTGTAATGCATTCATGTGTTCCTCTGCTTGACTGACTAACTGACTGATGGATTGATTGGCAGTGGCAGGCCTGACTTATTCATGTGGGGCTAGAGGCAGGTTGTCAGGCTGGTTCATTGGGGTTCTGGGAGAGTGTCGGTCCTGCGTCTGGCCCTGGAGAGAAAGGGGCCGCGCGAGCAATGGTCTGGCCCACTCAGGCATAGCCGAGCAATGGGAGACTGCAGCTGTTCTCCCTGGTGTTGACCACTTTTTATCCCACTGCCTGCTCTGGACCCTGACAGACCGGACACAGTCCGCTACGCCTGGCTACACGCGAGCCTTTGCCACCACAATACAAAACTGCTCACACAAACACTTATCACACACACATGCAAAGCCACAGAAGAAAGAAGGCCGCACTTCTGAAGTGTATGAAAGATTCTCATCTTTTCCAAAGCGCAGTATTAGTGAGAGAACACTAGAAGCACTTGATTTTGTCCCTCTGTCCCGTCCGTGTTCTGCAGTGAGGACCAGCTCCTTTTTTCAGCTAATATGGCTTTAAAGCTCTATGTCAATTTGTTTACATTTATTTTAATGTCTCATGATTTTTTTTTTTTTAAATCAAAAACGTTACAACAGTAATATGAATTTTTAATGATTTTTGAAATGCATTTTAAAATGCAATTTATTGTGACACAAAGCTGTTTTTTCTGCATTTTTGCTCCAGTAGTTAGTGTTTCTCATATGCTTATTCGTTGATCAAAGTAAACACTTCTCGTTATTACAAGTAAATACTGTGCTATTTTTATTTGTAATTATGGTATCATGTTTATTTGAAATAAGAATATTTTAATTTCTTCACTGAATTCAACCATTGGTTACGTTATCGACCTGCTCTAGTGCTTTACTGGGATACTGTTAAATTGAATTCCCTTAAAAAAATATCTAATTTGATGCAAAAAAAAAAACCAATTGTCTTTAGTAAAGTGTATTTGTAGGAAAAATAAATAAATTATATATATATATATATATATATATATATATATATATATATATATATATATATATATATATATATATATATATATATATATATATTTTTTTTTTTTTTTTTATTTTAAAAAAAAAAAAAAATATATATATATATATATATATATATTTTTTTTTTTTTTTTTTTATAAAAAAAAAAAAAAAAAAAATAAGGAAAGTAGGAGCAACTGAGGGTTCAAGACAACTCAGTCATAGGCACTGAAGGTGGAAGAGAGCACTTGTCATTCACTCCCCCTACCTTCAAATTCTGACGGTACTGAGAATCAAGCCCATGACCTTCGGGTTACAACTCCAACTTTATAACCATTAGGCCACAACTACCCAACTGTGATAAGTCCACCTTAACTTAGTAAACTGCCATACACTTTCAGAGAAATACCATTAAGAAAAGAAAAAAAAAGCACTTGTAACAGAACATGGCACGAAAAACACTAATGGCACAGGATGTTGGAGGATGGGAAAGAACTGTCATCACGGAGACAAACTGAGATGTAATTAATAAAATAATGTTAGCGCCACCCTCCATTTCCCGTTTCATGGCAGCAACAAGAGAGAGCAACACTTAGCTCCACACTGCTGCCTTCATAATCTATTCCCTCTGATTGTCCCTGATTCCCTCTCTTTCTTTCCCCTTCATCGCTCGGCACGCCATTGCTAACAAGCTCAACCAGCCACCAATACATCAACTGCTTCTCCTTGTCAGGCCGGCCACTTGGCCACATCACACGCAATTACGCCACTTTGCACAAGGCCCGTTTTGCATATAAGAAATACATCACGAGCCACGCTCCCCACAATCCTTGATTCTCTTTGAAAAATGTGAGCCGAGATCCAGTGGAAAGAGCTTCAATCGGCAGGGCGTAAAGGCATCTTCTGTGTATGACCGCTTATTTTTGATGCGTGTGAATTTCCATCTGTTTGGTACGTGTTTAAGTGTGTGTTCAAAGACAAAGGTGAAGAATGTGTCTGAGATAACAAGCTGGAGGAAGAAACACAGCCTTGACGCTTATGCATACATAGCGAATATCCGATGGTGGCAAGACATCGCATTTCCGTCTGCTTTTCAAAGGATGCGATGAATATTTAAATATGCATAGAACTGACAGGCTAACCTATAAAGAATCGGAATGAATAATAAGAGCCGGCTTCTTTGTTGCAAACTTTTCTCGACGCCGCCACGCAACTGAAGAAATAAAAGGAAGGAAAAGGGAATGTGAAGAAACTGAGCAGGATTGAAATTAAAGAATTAGTCAGACAAAAGGGACTGACAGGAAAATCAAATTTATAGTACACAGCAACGAAAAACTTCTCAAGTATTATTTCAACCTTTCAACTTAACCTTCTTCGGTCCACTCCATTTAACCACTGCGATGCTGAATGGGCTACAACAGTCCTCGGGATTGTTTGCTGCTTGTTTTCTCTTTGAAAGGTCTATTTGAAGTGTGCGGCTTCAAGATGAAGCAGCACAGGTCCTATTCTCTTATTTTCAAATGGCAAATATTTACAGCAGCAATTTAAAAGATTTGTGCAGATCATTTGTTTGTGGGGTTTGAATGTAGCTAGATTCCTCAACTCACATATTCTCTCAAGCAGGTTTAGACCACCTTCCAAACTTTTTTCCCCAAGAATGCACAAATGTTACCAGATGCTTACAGCTAACTGCAAGGTAGGGAAAAGAACAGCTGACTGGAGGAACCTGCATGGGGTTCGATTAAAAAAAGCATTAGCAACTGAAAGAGGGCAATATGCTGTTCCAAGTTACTTTTTCAGTGGCTAATGACTAGTAGTAAATGAAGACAGCATTTGTTAGATAAAGAGAAAACATTATAAAAAGGGGTCACAATTGTTTAAACGGACCCCTAAACTGTTGCTAAAAAAAACAGCATAAAAGCATACATAAAGTTACTAGATGAAAGTGTTTTATAATTTATAACATTCAGTAAAAATAACATTTATAACATGAGTAAAAAAAATGCATTCAAAAATCTAAAAGAAATTAGGCAACTCTTAATTTTATGGGTCTCTTAACTAGTTGCTTGTTACCATGCATATTAGCCCACATATGAATATAGGAATATTATATAAATGCCTGATTCTACATCCCTAATCCTATACCATACCAAAAACGTACCTAGACTACCTCACAAACTTAATATGCAGCAAATTAGGAATTTATTGAGGGAAAAATCATAGGTAATAGAGAATGAGCGTTACCAAAAATATTTTTAAATATAAAAACAATGAAACTAAAACAAAACAATTTGTGATAGGCCTTACATACAGTTGATTACATAAGGATTGTTTTATTATATTTTCCTACATTTTCCCCCCCATGTTTATTACTGCCTAAAAGTTGTTGTTTTTTTCCCAAAAGTGTCATAATTGGACTTTTCCAATCAAGCTTAAACCCAGTTCCTGCGAGCCCACGTTTATCTCCTTTAATTTTAAGCGCAATGTCCACTTCCTAAAATCCACTCATCAATACATAGTACCAGTCCCCCTGTTTTTCCCCCATTTACATTTAGATGTATGTCATGTCTATATGAAGATACGCTACTCTGGTTCCAAAAAAAAAGAAACTCCAGGATTGGCATGTTCTACATCTCCAAGCACCTGAATGGCTGATATCGCTTGGCTTTGATCGACGAAGATGAAAGACAAAAACAAGGTTACAAAAACATGAACGCATGCATTCTGGCACGTGGGAAGCTACTATCTCATTCAGCAAGGTATGAGCTCTGAGTGCCAGAGGTTCTGCTGGATCCGATAAAGAACAGAGTTCACCAAACCTCACTGTGACTAATGACCCAAGCAAGCCCATCCCCTCCTCCCAGCCCTCATATCAGCTCCTATGACATTTAAAGCAGTAAATGCCAGTGGCTGCTGGCGAGAAGGGAAGGATATCTAATGGAAGGCATGGAGGCAGCACAGCTGATTCAATCATAATGGGTAATAAAGCCCCTCATCATGGGCTGCTAACATCATAGGCGCTCGATCCACGCCAAATGAGACCCGGAGTGATCACAATAACACAAACATACACAGAGAGCTGATCTTGGACGAGCTAATCAATGCATCAGAGCACAGTCCAATGACTCTGCACTAGGCCAAGCATAGGCCCCTGGCTTTCCAAAAACTGCAAATTAGGAAGCTCAGATAGGGCTTCTCCATCTTGGAAACAGCTTGCCCTCCCATTTCTCCTCCCATGTTCCATGTCGCTCTACCTCCCTGCCTACTGATGGAATAAATCATGGCGGTGCGATAGTTTTAATGGCTTTTTAATGAGTCTAATGTTTTCTGTTTTAATGAACTTCTTACATCAGCTTTAATCATTTTGAAGGAATGAGGAATGATTGAGGAATGGCCTACATTAATTTAATTTACTGTTCAATCTGCCCAGCAGTCTCCTCCAACCAGAAACAACAGAGCGAGGGGGGGGGCAGGACGACAAAGGAACTTGTCTGGTCTGATCTGCGGAGGCAAACAAGTGTAATTTACGACGCGACATTAAAGGCTTGTTGTTTCTTCCTTATCACCAATTAAATAGCTTTGTCGTGACCCATTGATTTGGGTTAAAATCCCACAGAATAAAGTGTGGCGTAGAGCATCAACGCGTTAATCAGTTTAGACAACTGCTTGTTCCTCTGGTATGAGCATGTCAATCACTTTGAAAAACACAGGGGATTGGGCTGACGGGGATGGAAGGCCCTGGATATGAATGGATAAGATGCTGTCAACTGGAGTGTTGGGTAAAAATTAAGATTGATTTCGATTCGGCATTAATTCTTCAGGCAACGAACACCTGTCTGTCCACCATGCATTTCATTTAGAGGCGGCGAACCTAATAAACACCTGTCATCCTAAGTGTTTTGGTTAGTATAAACCAATTTACATTTATTTTTTTACAATTGTATACAGTTTGATTTGCACTAAACCTGTGTGCGTCTTCCTAATGCAGCCTTCCAAGCATGTGTTGCCTAGTCATTCATTAGTTTATTAGTCTAAGATCTTTAAAAACACAGGACAGTGATATGTCTTACCATCATTATGGCACCAAGCAAAAATAAAAGAAAGAGTCGCTTCGGATCAATGGGAAAAAAAAAAAAACAAAAAAAGACTCTGCTCTAAAATGTCTGTCCATTCATGAATTGAGTATCACCTGAATGACATAAGCACAGCTAAAGGGTTAAAATAAATTAATAAATAAAAAATTAATCTTCAGTAAGCTTGTTTACTTACATAGTGAGCTTTGATTTGATTGCTTGATCAGCCTGTAGCTGTTTTAATAGGGCAGCAAACTTCAAAGCTATCCTCATTAGCCTCCAACACTCCTCATCACAGCACTGTTGAATATTTAAGACTTAAGATCAATGATTTCTTTTCTCACTTGCATGATATACACATTACAATTAGCCTTTCCCTCCTCACAGTCAGTGCCACCACCAACAGTTTTAATTTCAACCTTCAAGATTTCCCCCTTTACATGCAAAATTGGTCCTTAAATCCGCTCGAAAGGTGAATGGTTGTATAAAGAGTCCTTAATTACCATTATGTTCAAAAGTATAAAAAAATAATCCTTTACTGATCCACAAGGAGTTTTGCCATTCAGCCACCCAACAGGAGAGTGCATTATCTCTAAACACAGGATGTATAAAATTCAATATCCAGACGACCCAGAAAACCACCTATCAAGGATTAAGGCTCCCTAATGAATTAACATGACTCGCTTGTACCTTTCTGTCTCGCTGTGAATCGTTATACAAAAAGTTGCGTATATTCTTTTAGAAATAATGATTTTATTCAGCTAGGATTTAGTCACACAAACGTGTCTGAAAATACATTTTTAATGTTACAAAATTTCTTTCAAATACATTCTTTTGAACTTATTTTATGAAGTAATCTTTAAAAAGGTATTGGTTTAATTTACAATAATATTAGGAAGCACTATAATTAGTAGTAGTTGTAGTAATATTACCAATATAATGATAAATGTGAATATCTAAAACATCATATACAGTAGATAAATATTTTGCATTAAATTTCACAAACTACGTCAACATAGTATGAGTTTTGCCTGCTTTTAAACAACTTTTATTTATTGGGTTTAGTTTATTTTTGTACTATATCAAACATACTGTAAAAAGCAAAAATACAAGACGAAACAATTTCCAACATAAACATTAAAACAGAGAAAAAACAGTGTTCCATTTAAATTAATGGCCTTACTGTGAATTATTGCAACCTTGATCATGTCTTTCACGCATTTGCATTTGAAAATTCTTCTGAATAGTAAAGATGACATCTGAATGAAAGTGTACTTGTTTCTACAAATTTATAAAAATAAATAATAGTAGGCTTTATACTATATGAAAACCACTATGGCACAAAGGCAAATCAATCTTCTGAGGTATTCAAACTTAAAACAGTCGATGTGTGAAGTGATGGTTCAGATGTGGATTTTGCTGGCGAATTTTACCTTTTATAAAAGTATTAATATAAAAGCTCCGCCTGCATTCATTCAGTTTCCATCTTTATCCATCATTATAACTTTGCTGAAGGCCAAACCAAGGACAACCCAGCAATCGGGCACAAGTGCAAATCCCAATTTCAGCTGGAGGTTTTTATAGGGCTGTTCTCATCCCCTGTGGCTGGAATTGCTTTGTGTTACTTTAAATGTTTGTCCTTTATGGATGTGGCTGCAAGGTTCAGCTCTACTGGCTGTATAACACATCACTGCAGTCCTTACAGGAAAAGCTGAGGGATGTTTAATGATCCAGCGCTGTATCTTTCAGTGGCTACTGACCAGATGATAAAGGTGCTTAACACTGACACGCAAACACACCTTAAAATACGCCGACATTTAGTGACACAAACAGCGCTGTGTTTGTGTGCGTGCGAGTGTGAGCTGTGTCTCACTTTTAGCTGCCATGATTACAATGTGTGCAGGTCAGCGCTCCCACTCAGTGCACACAATTTACATTTCCATTTGTTTTCCCAGAACCACAGCCCAGAGACGGGGAACGAGGCCTCTCCAAAGAAGCTCAAAGAGTTTGATTACCATGCTGCATAAACATTGCGGTAACTTTGAAAACTGAAAGAAAAATAAATGAGAAAAACAAAATAAAGGAAAGAAGATGTTTTGGCTGAGCTGCAGTGTGACCGCTGTGCGGTACATTTATCGGCTTTGCCTTGCACTGATAGGACCGCACAATTTCCATCTCAAAGCTCTGATAAGAAATACCTTAACTTCAAAAGTAAAATTTATGTATTTTGTTTCATCGACAGCAGTAATCAATATACTAGAACTACAAAACGTAACTTTTCCAATATGTTTACTGGCAACTTGGCATTGCCCTATGTGATCATGAACAACACTTACCAGATTTAATGTTATTTGTAAATTGCAACTGAATAAACGGCACATCTATTTGCTAATTTGTGTGTGTATACACACACACACACACACATATATACGACTATGTACAGACAAATAATTGATTAAGTCTTCTGCCTTTGTCTGCTTTTACTTTTTTTTTTTGTACTGTTTTGCAAGATGTAAAATATATGTTTAATAAATTATATAAAAGGTACTGTTCACCAAAAATATAAAATTAATTATTTCCTCTCCCTCACGTTGATCCTACCCTGTACAAGTTTTAATCTTCTGCAGATTTTTTTTTCACAATAGAATATTTCACAATATAAAAATTACATTTAAAACAGTAGTCGTAGAAGTAGTAGTAGTACAATGGTAGTCACTGACTTTCACGGTATGGAGAAAAAAATAAATAAAAATCTCTAAATCATCTTTATTTAGATTTTGCAGTTTTACTTACTGCCTGTAATAGTTATTTGTTGCATGCTTATATCCATGAAAAAAAACCAAAACCTTCCAGAACCAGATGTCTTAGAAGTACTCAGATCATTGACCTCCAAATAGTCTGACATTTAGAATGCACATGCTGGACATTATATAGTTTTTGTTTGTTTGTTTTTAAACTTATCTGGATAGAAAAGGGAATCCGAGTTTTACCTATTTAGAACCAGATCTAAAAAGATCAGAAAAAAAAAAAAAATCCAAACAACTTCGCAACCACATCACAGTGTCACAGCAAGTGTAGTATGGCAGTATGAGATAGTAGGTTTGAGTGTCAGTGAATGAGTGTGTGAGCGACTGGAGGAATGAGTGAAGGAGAGCAATTGTTACTGTAAATAGTGACTATGGCAGGTATTGGAGGTCTGATTGGAGAGATGGGACTGCAAAGGGTTATTTAGAGAGCTGCCAAAGCCTGTCAGTCCTCATCGTTGTTCAATTACACTCCTCACCCGCAGCACCCACCGAAACAGCTCATCTTTTTAAATCATGAATGTCGCAGAAATACAATTTCACTTTGACTACGGGCCACTCCACCTGTCCTTATGCTGACGCTACTCGCTTTGTGGAGCAGAAGTGATTTTAAGAGAGAGAGAAAGAAATGGAGAACACATTCTCTATACAGTTTTATTCAACCTCAACAATGAATCTCTTTCTGACTGTGTATGAGGGATCAGATTGCATGCAGAAAATACAATGCTTGAAAAAGAGATAACCAAAAAAATGAAAACCATAACATCTAGTTCACTGTAATAAAAGTCCCGAGCACAAAGATACAAAGCCAGCACAGAAAAAGCACATGGTAGAGAAGTCCGATTCATTGTGAACAAATCTTTTTGAATGATTCAAACTATTTGACTATGATGATTTGCAAAGAGAAACAACTGTGTATTTAAAATGGCCAAAACGTTATTCACAAATACGTTAATTTGCAAAAGTTGAGTGCATTGTGCATTATTCTCCACATATAGCGCTATCTGAACCCTGAAGGCATAATGGCAAAAAACGTAAGGCATCGTAAGTTCATGTTTTACTGCAGAAGCCAACAAATGCTCTTTTTGTTTTCCATTTTAGTCAATCAGTGCGCTGTATTCAGGTCAGGTGACCAGGCTACTTTTACTTTTAAAGATGCACTGAGGGGAGTTTCGTCAAAGCAGAAGAAAAGTGATCGAGGATGAATAATTTAGATGAAGTTGATGAACGTGTGATATCCTCAGGGTGTAAAAGGAAAATAAAACTTGAAACGCTTTCAGGCCTTGCAAAAGCAGAGTGTTACAACGGTGAGGGAAAAGGTCTTTGCATTGCGTGTAATCACATCCATAGTCTATGATCACAACAACGTTTGTCAGGTATCTACATAGTCATCTCAGATTACAAATATTAAACTCTAAAACCTAAAAATTATATATAAACATCTGAAACACACTAATTAAACTCAGCAATAATAGTCATAGCAGAGTAACGATATAATTATTTAATTATAAAAACTAATGTAAAAAATAGTGCACAGGGGCTTTTGGGAAAATTAGTAAACCAGCGAATGCATTCACTGAAGAAGACCATCTGAATTAGCCCAGCTTAATCTCTAAATCAAACTGCAACTCTAGACGTCAGACAGGAGGGTGTGAAAAAAATACTTGGAAAATATATAAAGACAGGAAGTATAGAGGAAAAAGAGATTTACGTCAACATCTAACAGACCTAATCAGAGAGGAGATGGAAACATCCAGACTGTCCCAGCGACAGATTAGTGATTGTAAGGTGACCTGAAGGCAGTGACATCTCGTGCTTATTTCCCCGACCGGTTAACATCTGGGCCAGCTGCTGCCGTGAGCCTCACACCAGAGGCCAAAGACATCTGTCAGCCCTGACAGGACCCACACAGATGGATGCTGGGACAAGAACATCATATATTTCTGCTGTGTGACATTAAAGGCAATCAGGCAGAGAAATGGTCAGCTAAGCTAAAGCATATGTCCATGACTTGCCCTTCAACCCTGAAGACAAAAAGGTCAAAAACCCCCGCATCCACCTTTTTGTCAGAACGTTTCAATTGCTTTGTTGCAAAACAAAAATGGACCCCAAAAACTTTGATCATGTGCGCATAAAATCTTATCATCTGTGTTCAAACAGAAATCAGTCATTCATACATGAGGATGAATAAACGATAACAGAATTTTCATTTTGGGGTACATTTTCGCTTTAAAACAAGAAAGATGATTTGTTATCAGTTTAACGGCATAAAAACTCATTTTCCAAAGCAAATGCAATGACACAGTCCATTGCTGGATTTTGCGACATTTATTGATTTGGCAGCTGCTTATGGACTCAAAAATTTGCCAACGAACTGTACGCATATGCCTCTACGAGAACAGACAAACATCAGTGCTATCGAGCACACAATAAAATCCCGCCATCTCTCTTCCTCCGCTTCCCTCCATCGCGCTCGCACAAACACTTATTTGCCGCACCGAATTTGGCAAAGGGGTAGAAGGGTTACCATCTGTTAGAAAGAGCCATACAATGCAAGATTTAGTTTTTAATAGCTGACTATAGAGGAGAGACAGGCCCCTTCACACCAGTTGGCAGCATCTGATGAGGAGAAGAAGAAGAGGGAAAAAATGGTAAAAAATGAGAATGTTAGGCAATCAGCCATCTGGAATACTCCGCCAAATATTCGAACAATTTTCAGACAAAGAAGAGAATTGGCAGACTGCTTCCAAGAGGGCTCAATTTAGTTTGAAAAATGGTGCTCATATATCTAATGGGGGATGCAGGCAGGGGTAAGGAGAGCCCGTTCCGTCCAATCAGAGCCCTTGGCGCGCGCTCATTTACATCTAAACAGTCGCAACGAGAGAAAATATAAAAAGACAGTTGTCCTAATTGAGAACAGGTCTTTTTGTTCAGGTTTTTTTTTGCATCCCGATCAAAACGGATGCCATTTTGTCGAGATTAAGACACCAACTGCTCTAATTCATTAGAAGAGAAAAGAGAAGAAAAACAGGCTTTACACATCACATCTGTTTCCCCCTATGACTGACTAATAGACGGCAGAGTACGTCTCCCCACAGTGCTTTTTGGAGATGGGGAATGGAGGAACCAGATGAATCCATTGTGGGCGAGTAGAGGTGATTCATCTTGGTGGAGCTGCCAACCCGTCGACCCGCCCCCCTCGAGCGCACACGCAGGCGCAACAGCCCAGGAGACGGATGGAGCCAACAGTCAGCTTCACACCATTTACCTCCTCAAGGCTGCTGATGCGGGGCGCTAGAAAAGGGGGGTTATATATGAGCTGGAGAGAAAGCAAGAGAGAGAATGAGAGGGGGAAACGAAAGACAGGGTAGACAGTAAATGAAGGACAATCTGCTCGTCGCGCATGACTGGTTAAATCGGAGATGCTACCTTGAGACTTTCTGCAGGGGAGAGTCTCTGGAGCTCTCTGTAATGGTGACTGAATACCGGTACAAGCACAGCCCGCCTCTGCTTACCTCCGCTTGCCCTCGTGAGACCAGCAAAAGCGTACTGTCACACAATATGCTTCTTTGCCACAACACAATATCAGAATTAAACACTGCTGTCGTAATCTTTGATTTAAGTATGGCATATTTATAGTGTTCCTCTTATTGCAAGGTCCTGGGTACAAACCTAATACCTATCAATTACACAAGAATATATAGTTTGCCTCTCTCATGGTGATCATGGCTTTAAGCATCTGTCCAACACCTCAATGCCTTATTTTTGTAATCTCCAACTAAATAAAAGGTGAAAATGGCCTTTTGGTTTGCACAGCTGGACCTATATTCTCAATTTATCCTCTCACCTTTTAGGATCAGATAAGGAAGCGAAATGCTTAAAGGGTTAGTTCACCTAAAAATGAAAGTTATCTTGTGTTTTACTCACCTTCGAAGCATCTTAGGTTTATGTGATTTTCTTTTTTCAGATGAATCCAATCTGAGTTGTATTAAAAACTGTCCAGATACCGCCAAGCCTTTCCGAGGGACTATGCGGCATTTGCAGTTTACAGTTCAGAAGACATGAAATAAAGTACAGGCATCTATAATAAAACATCCCTCACACAGCTCCAGGGGATCAATAAAGGCCGCCCGTAGTGAATCCATGCATTTTTGCAAGATAAATATCCATATTCTAAATGTAATAAACACTTTCACTTCTGCTGACTTTGGTACAAAGAAACAGTCCCTGTGGACGATGTATTATTACGGATGTATGCACTTTATTTTAGGTCTTCTAAACTGTACACGGCAAAAAGCTGTTTATCCCCATGGTAACGCATGGAAGGGTCTGGACAATTTTTAATATAACTCCGATTAGATCTGTCGGAAAGATTGTCCGAAAGGTACATACACCAAGGATGCTTCGAAGGTGAGTAAAGCAAAGGCTGATTTTCATTTGTGGGTGAACTAACCCTTTAACGTACAGACACCATTGTTTCAAATGTTTATCTTTTATACACTTATATACTTGCATAGATTGCAAAATAAAACCCTGGTGAAAGGAAAACTTTGGTATTGGAAGTAAAACTCTATAATTGAATTAGATCATAATCATAGCCATCTCCATGTAACAGCAAATTCAAATGGCATCCACGTCATAGGCACAAAATAGCACATACAATACAACTTATTTTACTAGCGCAGATCACTGACGTACCAACAGCAGGAAATCTGAGACTTTTGTCTGCATTCAAAATCAGGTGCTACACTTCTCAAAAGAGTAATGTTCCCCATTCAGAAAGTAACCGACATCAACGACAGGGCAACATTTTCATATGAACTGAAACTAGTCTTTTCTTTTTTGCATCTATGTAACCACCTACAGTTATTTTAACTCCACACTGAGTTAGACTACAGTTCAAAATGTAGGCGTCTTTGCCATTTAAACGTTTATTCTGCTTTGCAAGGCTTCACTTGATCAAAAATGCTCAAATGAATTGGTAAGTCATGTTACAATAGATTACAATAGGTTATTAGCTTACTGAACATATGATTTATTACACTATTAATCGTTATTAATGTTACTGAAAATAGTTGTTCATTGTTTATGAATGTTAGCTCACAGTTCATTGTTAAACATAACTGGTGAGTTTAAGAACACATTAGTAAATGCTGAAATTAACATTAAGATTAATAAAAGCTGTCGAAGTGCTGTTCATGTTTAGTTCATGCTTACTAATGTTGTTAATCAATATTAACTAACCTTATTGTAAAGTGTTACCAATTATTCATTTGAATATTGTATTATAATTTAAAATCACTTTCCTATTTTTCCATGTTTAAAAATGCAATTTATTAATGTGATGCAAAACTTATATTAATATTAATATCATATAGAAAGCTTAAAAGTACAGCATTTGTTTAAAATATTCCACAAAATTAAATGTCTTTAACGTCACTTTTGGTCAATTTAAGTTTTCTGTATTGCTTTTTTTCTTTTTCTTTTGGAGTCTTACTAGTCTCAGCATCACTCATTAGCATAGAATGTTGGCTAAACGTTTGATGCATATGACAAACAAAAGCGAAACACTTGATTTCTGGGAGGTGTGTCTTTTGCGTTCTTTAAAGTTCCACCTGGAAACAAAAAAGGCATGACACCAAACCCCCCCCCACGAAAGAATAAACCTTCATTATTCATGTGATGCAGTGTTATAACGGTCACAATGAGTGCTGATCAGGATTAACTTCACACTCATATATATGAAATACGCATAGTTCGTGACATCAGAATCTTTAAAATGCGTCCAATAGTTTTACACACCAATCTGTTATTGTGGCAACATTTCCACTCCCCGAAAGTGACACTGAACAAAAACTGTGATTGGTTGTTTGACATATCGATCAAACAACTTTCATTTCATTTGCAGGCCTTGTTGAAAGCTATGCCAATGAAAGCTGCCATGGATTGCAGACCTTCAGACTTATGCTACGTAAGAATAGGGTTTTAAGGACTCCAAACTCTTTTAATTGTAGAGTAGGCTGTATGCTAATTGTCCTTCTCAGCCAACTGAAAACAAGACACATACACAGTACAATGACTGCCATTTTCCTTGAAAACAGATCTAAAAAGTTAATTCTATTGTTGTCTAGAAAGCACTGCACTACAAATCTAGTCATCTTCTGAAACGCATTAATAGAGCATAGCTATACGAGGTTAAGTATTGGTTTGCTGTGAGATCTGATAATTCATTACACTTGGCTACCACTAGAGATGACAAGTTTGTACAAAGTCATGCGTTATTTAACAACCAGGGCATGGATGCATGCGCAAGTGAGTTTTTCAAAAGGGTTATGGAACGAGTCTCCTTCTACATGTTACTCACAATGAATGTCCTTCCCTAGACACACACACACAATCTCACATCCACTCATTTACCCAACAAGAATCCAATTACTTAACTCTGCTTCAGGTTCTATTGCTTCTTGGCTTCACCACCCTGCCAATCCCTCCGTAATCTCCTCTAACAGTCCGCACCCCCTCAGCTCCAGCACACATAGGGTCCGCTCCTGACCCCCTATAAGAACCTGATTAAATGAAAACTGTGATGCCCATCTCGCATTCCCTGGGCCAATGAATACCAATGAGAGACATGTTTCACTGACGTCTTTCTGTGTGGTCTTGTTTCTCTGTATTGTAACTGGCCGTCTGTTAGATAGAGAGAGAGTAAACAGGTGGGTGAATAGCCAACATTAAGAGATTTTCAGAAAATTCAAAAAGGGTTAAGCTCTGGATTTTTTTCCTCCAATCTTTGTTTCATTTATGATCCTGGTGCGTGGTGTTGTGGCATTCATATCGGCTGTCTTTCTCTTTCTGTCGTTTTCTTCAAGAGTGTGATAGACTGCAGGATCACTTATTAAATTTAATAATGAAGAGGTCATGCATAATTTCATTTGCTGTAGGAGGACCTGGGGACATTTTCTTATTTCAATAAAATACTTGATATTTTCATTTGAAAGGCCATAATTCTACTGCTGTGACAGATATTGGGGTCACTAATGGTAAATGGGTGATTTATGGATTCAGCTCGGCTGGAGAATTTGCAGTTGGGTCCTCGCCAGTTCCTCCGGAGCAAACCCATTCAACGTCCTTTAATTCTTCCCACCAATGAGATGCCAGCAGGATCACTCCTGAATCACCTATGAATCATGTGAATCACCTCAATATCAAAACCTTCCCTCACCTTCCCAACGTGCTTCATGTGTCCTTATACCAAAAGAACACCTTAACAGTTTGTTTACATCCTCAATTCAGTCTCTGGTCTCTAAATGTTTCAAGTAGTTTGAATTTATAGTTTCCCTTTCTGTGTGGTTATGGACCTGCAGGTCTGCAAACCACTGGTGCCCATCATTTAAACATTTTCAGGGATATTAAAAGAGGATGCAATAAAAATAAAAGCAAAAATTCATACATAAAATATTATTGACCTTGAAGGCACTTCATGCTTAACAAGTGCACGCCTAAAGCAGGGCATCATGTGAAACGGCAGTGGAAATAAAGCAGCCGGTGCTGTGAGCAAATGAATGCATATCTAAAGACCCTAGGCTCCCCAATGCTGTTTTACGGTGAAGAAATTACAACAGGACCCTGTCCAATCCCATCAGCCCATGGGATATCAAGCAGATGCAATTATATATATATAAAAAAAAAACCCTGATATTTCAGCATAAAGAAGAGAGAAAAGCATTAAGCCAAATGCAATATTCAAATGAGAGTGCTGCACGCATGTGAGGAAATATTTTTCTTCAGTTTCATTTTGGAACGTGAGAATGTAGTACTTCCAGCTGGAAATTAAATTAATTGCAAACATTTAGGAATCTCGGAGGGAAGTTCAGATTGTCCCACTGTTTTTAGAAAATGTGGGAATGTTATGGTTAAATAATTATGAACATATCTGTATATAATACAAGATTAGTTTTATCAACAGCTTATATAATGTCGTCAAGAAGACTCAATTAACAAAAAACATACAATTCAAAATAAGACACGTAGTGGACAGAGGAAAGAGAAACTAAACAGCCTAAAAACTACATAGGCACAACAGATAAATTCCACAATGGTACCAGGCTTAAACACTGTGTGTTAGCATGTCCATTAGTTAGTCCTTATTTTTTACATTTAGAAAAAGCTCTAGAACAGTATTCACAATTTATTAAGAATCATTTATACAGCATAAAACATGAAAACAAAATATTAGTTGCACATTTGAAGTGAGTTAGAAGAGCATTACCGTGTGAACAGTTTTTTTTTTCAGCTCATGTTTACAACAGAGAGGTGAGTTGTGTTTAAAGCATCCACACTGTTAATGTTTTTAAAGTCTCTTATGCTCACCCCAGCTGCATTTATTTAATCATTAAGAGAAAAAAAACAGCAATATTATGAAATATTACTACAATTTAAAATCCCTGTTTATATACACTTCACAATTTAATTTGATACTTCAGAAATCAACCTGATATGCTGATTTGCTGCTCTACAAACATATCTTTTGTTAATGTTGAAAACAGCTCCACTGCTTAATGTTTTTGTTAAAACAGACATTTTAAACGGAAATCTTTCGTAACACAAATGTGTTTCCCGTTTTTATTAATGCATCTTTTCTGAACAAAAGTATACATTTCTTTCAAAAATGTATATTAATATTTACTAATAAATAAATCTGCAGTATATACTGCACAAAACATAACTTAATCTAAACCTGGAACATTACTCTGAGAAACAAGACAGAAGCTACCAAGAGCTACATATGGCAGCAGTGACATCAAATGGCCATGCTTAATGGAGTGTCTTGGTTCCAGCAGTATAGTTCTGACCTTTGCCTGAGGAATGTGAGCCTACACAGAACTGTATTTTTTTTTAATATGAGTAGCGTCAGCTGTCTGGTCCCATAGGAACCGTAGTGAGAACATCATGCTGGTCCAAATGGCTTTCTATCAAATGTGTCCATCTTTATTCTGTCTCTTCCTCCTCTCCCTAAAGAGAGACTACATAGTCTACCCCTCCCAACCCGGTCACTAAAGGGAGAAAGAGAGAAAAACAATCAAAAAGGAACAAGACGGGTAGAAAAAGGGCCGGGTAATATTCATTGGTTTGAATTGTTAGAGCAGGACCACTGCCTTGTGCGAGTTGCCCTTGAGAAACATTCACTAGTACAAGACCAAGTTTCTGAGAGAAACTCAGTTGTGCAACCACTGCAAACCAAGTGATCTTCTACAATAGCTTAATCCTTGATAAGAAACACATTCCGTCTTTTGTTTGGTTTATATGGCGTGACAAAAGAAGTGGATATTACGAAAGAGAAAATGTCCCAAAAGCTTTTTGGAAAAGCATTAACTGGAACTAACTGGCAGTCTGAGAAAGAAAAAAAAAGAAGCGTGTGTGTGTGTGTGTTTGTGTGTGTTTTGAGGATAGTTGCACTGTGAGAGCATCATTTCCATATTGCTAATGGAACTCCCCGCCATCACTAAATCACATGAACACCATGCAGCCAGCTAAGTAAATTGGTTAATGTCAAATTCAGAGGTGTTCTGTATCACCATGGCTGTTAAAATTCATGCCGAAAGAGTTGGGGGAGAGAGGAAGGATAAATAAGAGATGCTATAATAACTCGAGCAGGATTTTTACTGTTCTTCGTGGTGTTTGTAACTTCTTAAAAAGTCAGTGTGGAAAAAAGTCTGCATTTAAGGTCTCACCTATTATAAAAGGTTCTAGTTAGGTGAGATGTTCAACAATCAACAACACCGTAATTGTTTCTGACAAAGCAGGTGAGAATAGTCTCTCCTTACACACGCCGAGATAATTAACATGAGTAAGTAACGCTGTCCACTGAAAGAGTCACCTGTGGCCTTCTGTACTGGTGAGACTTAAGTTGATTCACTAGATTGTGCCAATTATATCGTCACAGTGAACCTTCAATAATTCCCTTTTCTCACTGACCTGAAAACAACTTCTAACAACTTCCTCCTTTTTTATAAGAGGGCCAGATTTTTCTATAATGGCAAGCATCCAATTACTGTAGATATCACAGGAATAGAGAAGAGGCTTGTGCAAAGTTGTACGTTTATGCAGTTTTGTTTAGGTATAATGGTTCTGGTCTCTCGGAACCAATATTAATAAACTAAACGGCAGCAAAATGGTCCAAATCTATTCAGACAGGTGTTCCTAAACCTTATAAACTCAATAATAAACATAACACCCATAAACTTGAGATTTCTCAGCCAATTAATTGACCAGCTGTTCCTGAAAAACAGCGGGTCCGTGGGGAAATGCTGACTGGTCACATGTGTGACCTCACTCTGAAAGAGCAGCCTAGGGATGAGCTCCATTAATGGGTTTGTTTACCTGTTAGTTCAACCTTACACCTCATATTTTGCATTTTCAGCATGCTCAGCACTGAGCCGCACTGCCCCAGAACATATATGACCATAATTTGATCATAAAATGACGGTTAAAAGCTACAAAGTGAACATAAATGTGCTTAATCAACAGCTATTATGTGTTGCGACTGGTATAAAATTACACTGATATTAAAACTAATAGTTAGACCTACAAAAAAAAAAAAAAACTGCAGAATGGATTAAAATGTTACATTTGTGGCATCGCCCCACACTGTCATTTTGATTACTTTTTTTTAATAATAATTTAGTTTGGTGAGAGAATTAAAACTTAAAACAACAATTAAAACTGAACAAGAAACAAGAGTCAAGAACAGATCAGATTTATCACATGAGGAGAGTGAGCTGACTGACGAGAGAAATGAGGTGAAAAAGACATGACCATGCAGGAAGAGATTCAAAACAAAATGCAAAAGCACCTGTTGAAATATTTTTGATTTTGAAAAGCTGACTTCTACCATCAGTGATAAAGAGGGGGAAAAAATAAAACATTTGTTTCTCGTTTATTTGGATTTATTTGGTTCCACTTTTTTCCTTCTGATTTTTGTTCAAGTTAAACTTTTTTTTTTCCATCATTTTACTACAAGGTGTATGCCATCCGTACCTTATTCGCTTTGCTAATACATATTATTAAATGTTTCTAAGTTTCATAATTTTGTTCCACATTTTTTTTTTTTTTTTTACAGATTTTTAGTTTTGTCATAGTTATAGCTTGGCATATTTTTATTTGTTTATAAAAAAAAAATGCTTGAATTGGATTCAATCAATTGATGTAGAATTGCAAAAGAGAAAGTAAAATGCGTACGAATGAAAGAGTGGAAACCCAAAGGAACTCAAAGCAAACCACTGCTTGGTGCCGAATTGGTGCCCACAAAATGTAAAAGTGAAGTGAAAGCACAGCACTACTTATAACCGAAAGCGAGGAAAAGACAGAAAATTCAAAAATAATTTAAATAGCATCACTTCAAGCTGTAATTTTGAGGAAAAATTAAGAAATATTAAAGCAGCAGAAGCACTGTCCACTGTCTACAGAGCGGCAAAAAAATTCTATTGGTGTGGAAATGTATATTTCAATTAAATGTCTTTAATATGTTGACTTTTAAAAGGGATATATATATATATATATATATATATATATATATATATATATATATATATATATATATATATATATATATATATATATATATATATATCACACACACACACACTATATATTATATCTATTATGTATTTATTTTTAATCAATATTGGTATCTCAATTTCACTATTTTCACTCACCATGTTAAGAGACTATGAATACCACACTCAATGGGAGATTGAAGCATAAATCAAATTCATTCTAAATATTTCATTAACACTCACAGTCAGAATTCATAAATCACAGCTGACACCTGTTCCAAATCCATAGGGTTTTACTGAGAGAGCTGTAGCGGGTATAAATTCCATGTGGTCCTAAATATATCTTACCAGTAAATACAGACACATCAATTTAAAATAAAGCCAATACATTAAAAAGCACTGTGATTGTGTTTGATTGCTTCAGGTACGTGTCTGCTGCTCTGAGCCTGTGGGATCTGCTGTTCTCCTGTCTGGGTTAGTGCCGCTGAATGAGGGGTGAGGCTCCTGCCATCGCAGCGGGCCCTCAGGCACCTCACCCAATCCAGCTAACAGGCTCACTGTGGATATTGCTTACACTCATTTCCCAAAACCGATTTGTTTTCCTCCGCTCAACCTGAGCGGCTCTGAAGATGTAATACCATAAAAGCGTGAAATCAATAGCCCCGAAAAGCTACTCTCATTTATTATTTTGATGGAGAAAAACCCAAATAACCAAAGCATTCTGGGTAAGTGTGAGTACTGAGGATCTCAACGACATACGACTACAAAAGAGGACACATTGTAATGCACTTTAAAGCTGCAGCTCCTCACACACACACACAAAAAAAAAAAAACGTACCTTATAGTGAAAGCAGAAGAAGAATCACACTCCATGCACTACACAAGCTGCACTGTGCAGTTATGTCCAGCAGATGGCAATGTTTAGGAAATATTCCCAACTTAAAATCAATATCATAAAGGGAAATAAATTAAGTATTCCATCAAAAAAAAAAAAATTAAAATACTGAAATACATATACATGTAAAAATTTGTTTGTATATCTATAGGAAAAATGTTCCTTTAACAACAATGTGCATTTACTTTATCAGGTTATCATGTGCAGGATGATGATGGACCAGCATTTTGCTAATTTATAGCACAAAAATGTAGAATTATTCAAAGAGGCCATCTTACCCCACTATGAGGAGCTAAATATGAGCTTTATATGTTAAACACTAAATTAACTATTCCACTTATAATTCTGATAAATCCATATAACTCATGACTTGATAAATTTAATAACTAAATAAAATAACAGACAAAATAAAACTTATCATAAACAAATCTTAATCTCTGCCAATTCTGGGGTTGGGGGAATATCATCTCACCCAAAGCGATTCATTTTATTTTTTTTTCTTATAAAAACTATAAAATTTACTCCACAAATCCATAACCATTTGTGTGTCCATGAATCCATAATTAAAAAAAAAAAAAAAACAGTTGATTATGTTGATTTTGAACATAACACAATATCATAGATTGCTATTTTCCAGAGACAAAATTACATGAATTAACCCATTTGACTGAATAAATCTCATTAATATTCATATTTAGACATTTCCTAAATTAAAAAGTGTAGATATTTACATATTCATGTGCACGCACACAAAGATTGAAAAACCCCAAAAATAATAATGAGGTAAGAAATATGGGGAGAAAAAAAAAAAAAAAAAAGTAAGATTGCCTGAGGGGAAAACATGCAAGTCTAAACCAAATCTAAAGTTAGAATGAAAAATTCTGCTAATGTTTTCAAGTACAATTACAACACAAAGTAAAATCTAAAATGCATGACTCAAGAGTTTATTAAGTTCATCACATTCTGCTTTCAGGGAGATTTAAACAGCTTGCTGAAATCACCTCTGAAAGGCAACATTCAGTAAATGTGTCCATATCTTCTCCTCTCTTTCTCATATACTCTCCAATCCAGGCCTTTTCTCTCTTCTGTTCCTCTTCATTTTCTTTCTCTACCTAAAACCCCTCTCTAATATGTGATGGAATAAATTAGAAAGATTGCCTCTCTCCAGCTCAGCAGTGATAATAGCTTACCGGCTGTAGATGAAAATCAGTCACTTTACTGTAAATGAGCACTACAAACCGGCTCCTAACACATGTGGAAGGAAATCAATGAGATGTGCTAAAACTCCCAGGTGCCTTATTTCATCTCCCATTGGAGAAGAATTTGGAATTAGGAGACCCGGAGGAAAAAAAAAAAATGCACAAATCCATTAGAGGATGTAAGGTGGCGTGATAACACCTATGTGTAATATTTAACAACTGCAAAAAGAAGCTTTATTGCAGATATTTTCACAGAAGCAACTGGTACCCGGCGCTGAAACTGTAGAGATGTGTTAGAAACGGATAAATTAGATACTCAGTCTGAGCTCAAGTGAAGAAAACATTTCTCAAAAATTATTTGAACAGGAAAGGAATCAAATATATAGGTTGTTCATATTGACTCTCAAAGAGAAAGCAGGAAAAACAGCAGGCACAAACTCATTTCATTGACACTTTGTTGATTTCTTGCCCATACTGAACCAACAGCATCTGAAAACATCTGCAATCAGCCACCACAGGTACTATATTCCTTTGAACCGATTAAGGAGCATTTCCAGGTAGCCCAGCAGCGAATCTAAAAGGCCACATGGAATAACTAATCTTTCAAGATGAAAAAGACCGTTATTAATCGGGTCCATTTGTGTGTGGCTGAATAGGAGCACAAATTGTTTCATTTTTGATTCTTCTGAGGAAATATTGAAAGTTGCTGCCGTGCTGCATTGGCTCTAATCACAGGTCTTTCTGCTGCTGATTTACGTTTTTTTTTTTTTTTTCCCCAGAGAGTCAGAAGATGAGGATGTGAACTGCTCAGTGTACAGGCATTAATGTAGCAAATGCAGTAACTTAAATTAAAAAAAAATATAATATATTTTATATATATATATATATATATATATATATATATATATATATATATATATATATATATATATATATATATATATATATATATATATATATATATTTGTATTATGTTTGGGTTGTACAATAAGTTCTACATTTCTATGGATGAATAAATATTTTCAGGCAAACACAAAATTATAAAATAATTTCAATTACATTTGTTTTTTACACAACTGAATTTTCTTTTAGTCAAAAGAGTTATAGGTCTTAACGTAACTTCAAATACACGGCACAAAACGAGAGCAGCTCAACATTTCACAGAGAGAACAATAAACTTGCTTCTCTCATCTCTGAGGAGGATAGAAGGGACTGGTGAATTCAAAAAGCACATCATCAAGGTGACTGATGGCCAGTCAAGGATAAAACCAGTCTTTTTTGACAATGAAACAGCTTTTATAAGTGTGCCTCTTAGATGCAGCTGTCACTCAACATAAGCTGCTGTTTCAGCGCCGTTCGACAAATATGGCATAAAGCCTGCAGGCCATTCTGAAACATTACTAGCGCAGATTCAAAGCAACGCTGAGAAGGTGCATCAACCAGCCTTCTCTTTCCCGCTCTCAAACGCACACACCAAACTCCTCTCAATCAATCTCTATTCATGAGGTCAACATTACAGCTGTTGTTGCTGCAGAATGCTTCTTTGTGCGTCTTAATGTGCCACTTTTCCACCAGCATTAAAAAGCATTTTGTCCCAGAAAAAAGGCAGCAAAGGCAGTGTGGGATAGATGAGAATGAATAGGACGCACTGTCACAGAAATATTCAAGCTACAGGGATCACACACAAAAGAACGCTCTTCCTTTCTTATCTGTTAACAAACAAAAAGCAGATCTCTAACGCATCGGTTCTGCTTTCTAAATCCGTTTTTAAAAAAAAAAAAAGGTAACATGACATAACTTTCATTACAGGAAAGCATTGAATTTTACATAGGAACACTTATGTGCACACCTGGGAGCATGTTGAATGTATGCATTTTATTATTTTGCATGTAATCACGTGAATAGCACTTGAGGCTTGAAAATTGCATGTGAAAGTACATGAGTCACAGAGGGAACGTGTGTGAAATGTACAGCAGAACAAAAAAAACTGATAACTGAAAAAATATATTACAGTTGAAATTCATTCATAACTAATCTGTTCTAAAACAGCTACAAAACATATAAATGTATTCTATACAAAATAATATTATTGCTGGAAATAACATTTCTAATGCAAATATTCTAAATTGACATTTTATGCCACAATTTTCTATTATCTGCAACAGCAAAAACTAATAATAGCCTAATTAGGCAATGAAGAGAAGTAAACACTTTACCCGGTCTTATAAAAATATGTACCTCTGTGCACTTTTTGTGCAACAATTTTTACGGGCCTTACTGCATGGCACTAAAACACAGGTTTAATACATGAACCCTGGCACATTTTTATTACGCTGATATAGGTATGTTTTGCGGCAGTTCAGAATTGAATATCCCAAAAAATATGCTTCATTAATAAAAACTTTGTAAATTTGCGTGAAAAGCAATAAAAGGTGTTTTACGGCGTCTAGTGTACATTTCTTTTGGAAACTGCACTGATGTACTTATTGCTACGTATTTTGTCTCTCGCTAAAAAGCGCAGCAAGGTACATTTATGACATGAGACCAATTAAAAACAGTTCAAAATAAAGAAACTATTTACAAGCAAATAAATGGAATAAAACAAAGATGCAAACTAAAACTGTTTTTAGCTTTTCAGGCAAGACATTTTAAAAAGTAATACATTTTAATACAAATGTTGCTGTAGGAATTTAATATACAGCGTTTCCTTTTAAAGCTAACAATATGTAGGTATATTAGGTTGCAGTCACTTTAAGAGCTAATTCATGGTTCTAATACATTGATAGATATATCTGATTGTCTTCCGTCTATTTATATTAATTTAAGACATGACCAACGTCCTTTACAACATGTAAATACTCTCCAAAACTGACATTTTTCCTTGTCCTCAGTCTTTTAGTTTTTCATACGCTAAATCCACCAAAAAAGCAATCCCCTCAGACTTCCACAGTTTAATCCTCTGTGAGAAAATGGTTTTCAATTACACAAACCCACATGAGCAGTCCAAAACGGCCTCTTCACAAAGTCCCTGACCACATACACGTGCACACTCAGTACAGCCTCCATACTCAAACATGTGTTTTACACAACGAGTTAAATGCAGCAGACTTCGCTTTACAGAGTGAGCAATATGGCCACAACCGTATCCCACCGCCAGAAGAGTCACGAAGACCCGTATTCCGCCTCAAAGGGGCCATTGCTTAAAGTCAGATCCCCTCGAGTGCCATCACTGTAAATATGAAGAGGTGCGGATAACAGCCCTGGAGAGCGGACACGTGCTGGAGAGAGATGTGATCCATCATCCCATGACAGCAGAGAGAGCAGATGTCAGATCCCACAGCACTCTTGGCCTATCCTGCCTCTGTTTTTCACTCTATGTAACTCCCATGTTTTCCTCCACGGACATCCTTTCTTCTTTACAATATTATTGCTATCACTATCTGACATGCAGCCGGCTGCTGAGAGAAGCTGATAAGAGGGGGCACGGACAGCGTCTGAAATTGAATTCTGCCCAAATGTGGCATTGATGAAGTGGTTTTCATACCTTGCGCAATTGTCTCTATCGCACGTCCTGTCCAGGCTTATTAAAGATGCCCTGTTTACGACGCCAAAGCCCAGTCATCTCACATTTAAATAACACAATTGGAAAAGCAAATTCTCTATTGGGGCTCTTTATCTCGGTGATGAGGGAGGCACTGAAGCCTGTCATAATGAGACTATGTCTCTTTGCCTAATGCCTTTTAAAGAGCATCTACCCCTCCTTCTCATTCACTCTTTCTCTCTTTCCCTCTCCCTCAGTCTCTCACCCACTCTTTTCCACCCTTAGGCCAGCTTTAATAATAGGATAAAGTTCAGCAAATTGATCCAGTCTCACTGGCTTTGGGGATGAGTCAATAACACAAGTGTCCCGCGCAGCAAAGAGAGAGAGGGAGAGAGAAGAGAGAAGAGAGAGAGGGGGAGGATGGGAGAGAAAAGTCCAGGTGTTGAACCCCTCGAGGATGAGTTTGTCAAAAAGAAAGAGGGATAGATGAGGGGGAATCAATTCTGAGTCACGCTATTTTTCTCACTTGAAGATGATAAGAATTCCTTTATCTAAAAGTGGAGCCTCCATAAGATGCATTAGATAAGGAGGGTCCCATCTCAAGGCTGTTATAAAATTTCATTAAGCTATTTAGCCTTTAATGTGAAAACCAAAATATGTATTTAAAACAAATTATAGTAATAACAAAATTTAAAACAATACTCATTTAAGTTACATACCTTTGTTTTCATACACATATACTGTATATATACACAAATACATATATACACACACACACACACACGTGTATGTATGTATGCATGTATGTATATATATATATGTGTGTGTGTGTGTGTGTGTGTGTGTGTGTATACATATACACTTACAATAATAGAAAAAAATGTGTATTAGGAAAACTTTTTAAGTATAATAATAATAATAATAAAACATTTTTACAATTATGATTTATCATGTATTTGTAATTGTAATTATCATCAGAAACTTTCCGCTCAATGCAAAAAGTATGCCAAAAATAAGATGTAAAAAAATAAAATGAAACTGTAAAAAAATGACTCCTTGTTTTACTATGTTTCTTTAGTCAAATAATTCATAACAGATTTGCTTGTTAATGTGTTTGTATATGGCTATTTTACATGCGCTCATATAATGAGATTACAGCAATCTTGTCAGAGCTCATAAACAGAGCACTGTGATTATGTTATTGTGATTATACTCACAGAGTAACCATAACGTCTGTTACCATAACTATAACTGTAATTTTAAAATGAATACACAATTACATAAGCACCTTAAATTTTATCTCTTGAGTTTTACACAACATGAACACTTTCATATTGAAAAGTTTTGTCCATATAATCTAAACACTTTTATTCAATTCATTCCTTGAGTCATTTTAATAATCAGACATGCAGTGTACATATAAAAAAATGATTGGAATTACATTCATGATTGTGTTGTTCCAAAACTACTTCAGCATATCTTCAGAACACAAATTTGGATATTTTTGATGAAATCAGAGAGCTTTCTGACCCTGAGAACTGACATCCAAGGTCCAGACAGGTAGTAAGGTTGTTAAAATAGTCCATAATTCTTTGTGCAAACAAAAACAAAAATAGCCAATTCTTCTTTTCTTTGTCAGTCTATGACCTTCTTTTTTTTGGGTCTTAAATGTGTCATAGCTTTACTCTCTATGCAGAGTTAGAAAGTGCTCTGATTATCAAATTATCTTTATGCACCCAAATGTCATTCAGTTTGGAATAATGACAATTGTAATTTTTGGGTAAACTATCCCTTGAAGCTAGATATATCAGTTAAATAGGTTTTATAAGGATAAAACAGCGCTTTGAAGATATCAAATAAAAATGACCTCTGGTCTGCTTTTTCTACAGAAGTGTCCAAAGACTCAAGAGACCACCTCAGAAAAAAAAAAAAGCAAACTTCTCTTCCTCCTTGCCGCTTTCACCTCGGGCTCTGCTCTATCCCTCTATTTTTTGTTTCTCTCTAAATCTTTCTTGTTCTCTCTGTCTCCCTTTCAGTATGCAGGTGAGGTTGAAACCCAGCTGGACCTTGTGTCTAGCTTCAGTCAAATCTGACTGCCGCCTCTGTGCTGTGTTTAACAGAAACAAGGCCCAAATATATCCACATATCCCCAAGCCCCTGCCTTTCTGTGCCAGTCACGCTCTCCTGCAAGGGTTTTTTGTTTGTTTTCGGTCTCTCTACACCTTTAAAAGAGATGAGGAACAAACACTTGAACACTGTGGTGGGACTGAATAACAGGCCTGCTCTTATACTTCATATGTTAGTTTCATTTTTTGATAGTAGATGCAATCACCATACCATCTCATGACTCAGCAAATGCAGAAAAGCTTATTAGCAGAATAACCATAAGGATATGGGTAAACCGTAAACAATCTTAGAGAACACTGCTTAAATGATCCAGAAGAGTTTGTAGGTCGCACAATATGGATGAAAGATGTTAGACTTCTATGCAATCTATCAAGTTAAACAGAAGGCCCTAATGGATGGTCTTAATAGCCCATCTCCAGCTCTGTCAGGCCTCTAAACGCTTAAACATACCCCTGCTACCACTTCACAGTCATGTGACTCTGCATTTGGGTTGTTCCTCTCTGCTTATTTTCCAACTCGAGAGCTTTTTCCATCCCAACAAATAATGGAAGACGAGAGCAAATGCAGAAAAAAGCACTTAAGCTAAACAACAGACTGAAGGCTGAACTTTTTTTTCCCCCTTTCATTAGTATTTTCTTTTGGTTTTTGGAACACTTTGATCACTTAGCACAATGTTTGGCACTCAGCTGGCTAAATAAGAGAAGCCATTTGACTTCCAGAAAATTACTACGTTTTGCTGGGCTTTCAACAATGGGTTGAGTTTGAAGAAAATGTACACTTTGTTAAATGAAGCCTGAGGATTTTAATGAAATCGTACACAAAAGAAATGTTTTAAAAATAAAAATAAAATAAACGTTGGCTTTTTTTATTTTCGTCTTGCACTTTATAATCCAAATATGTGCAATTTTGATAAGACTATTAAAATTTATATCCCTTAACCGCCTTTAAGCTCTACAAAAGAAAACGTTATAATGTCAGAGAGATGCCAGTCACTGTCTGTTTCACTGTATAGAAGAGAGCAATTTTGTACAAACTCCTTTTTTTCTTAGATAAATTAACAATTATTGTATCACAGTCCAAAAAGCCAAACTGTCATGCACAGAAGATAAACAAGTAGAAAACTGGTAAATTAAATGTTCCACTATACAGTTTTTTCTACTCTCTTTATCACATTGTGCACATTGACCCAGCAGACTTTGTCAACATTGTTTACTTTCCTTGAAAAGGAAGCTGCTGTCAAAGCACCAGAAACTTATTGAGGTGGCAAAACGGCAAGAACAACATCAAAGAGTCTAAACACAACTCATCCCTCTGTTTGAGAACGCTGGAACACACAGCTGTATAAAAGTATCAGTTTTACAGCAGTATTTTGTGTACACTACCCTCAACTATAATGGAGTATTATAAATTAGAAAATTAGAGTTTCTTTTGGGACAGTATAACTTTTAAATAATAGCCTATAATGTATTAATTGTAAAGATGCAGAAAGCACAGCAACCTATATTATTTACAAACTTGCTTATAATTTTAGCTAAACGACTGAAAATACTGTGCTCTCATTAACAATAATTATCCATTAATTTGAGATTTTCAAGTCATAGATTTCTACACTGTTGTCATTCCCCCAAAGCAAAGAGGGGATTCAGAAACCACTGCATGTCATTACAACTAAAGACAAGAAAATCTAAACAACTGTACTGAGTAGATCTTGTCTTTTTTTTCTAGTCTAAAGCGTATTCTTCGTATTCGTTCTGCTTCCACTTGCATGGGACTTGAGGAAACTACACACTTAATGCATTCTATATGTCTACACATAATTGACTACTCAAGTATGACACCTTGGTAGCATTGTATATTTCGGTCTCTTAACTAGTTGCTTATCAGTATGCATATTACTAGAATTTTAGCCATTTTATAGTAGTAATTAAGCACATATCAGTGCCTCATTCTACATGATCTCTTTCTACATCCCCTAATCCTACTCAATACCTAAGCTTAACAACTACCTTACTAATTAATAAGCAGTAAATTAGGAAAAGTCTTAGTTAATAGTGAAAATGTTATCAACTTTTCAAACCGTGCCACCCTGCTCTGCACGTGGAAGAGATGACTATTAAGCAAGTAGTCAATCTTTCTTTGGTTAGCTTCATGATCACTGAAAAACAGCAGAGGTAGATCTTAGATTGCAGAATGACTGGAACAAAGAGGAAGACTTGGAAAGAGTCTGATGTTGGTCCACTTGGCCCATTTTTTTGCATGAAACAAGATACCCAGTGGACTGGGCTGGCCAGTGGGAGGTGTTCAGTGACCAACATGAGAAAGGCTGGACTCCTTAGAGGTTTTCCTTGCACATATTTGCCACTTCACAGATGCCAGCTATTGATATCAGTATGCTGTAATTGTTTTTTATTGTGAGTCACCATCACCATGAAGAATTCAGCTTCAAAAAGAGGAGCAGAGAAATTCACTCCCCTTTACCAAAAGAAAGGTGGAGCAAGAGGAAGAGAAAAGGTCCCAAAGACATCTCTGAGAACAGCCAAAATCTTCACAGTCAAGACTGTTTATTACTGAACTCAAAGCAGAATTATGATATCATGTGGTGGCTGTTTTCTCTCTTTGTAATTTCACATCCATCATTGACAATCAAAGAAACCAGAACAAACTTCTGGGGCAAAGCAGAAGATAACTATCTTTTATGTCCCTGGAACAACAATTTAGTCCAAAAATTTAGTCTTGACCATATCTCTATGCCTAAACTTAACCATGAGTAATCCCTAAAATCAGAGTAACTGATAGATGAATGAGACTGATGTACAAGTGCCAAACACTGATTGTAAGCCTAAACTTCACAAAAATTACAAACTGGTTCTTCAAATCTGATTGGTTAAACACAATGGTGTTCCAGGGTCAACAAAGACATTGAACACTCAAAATCAGGTTCTGCCTATTTACCCATATATACTCACTCAACCAGTCATCCATCCATCCACCAACACCCCCCTCATCTTACACATATCTACTCACCTATCCAAACATCCACCTACCCATCTATCTACCCACCGCTAAATTTTACATTAACTCATCAATTCACACATCCATCCAACAAAAAATTTTATTTGTGAAAACCCATCCATCTATATCTTTACTCTATCCGTCACCCATTTATCCAACCATAAATACACTTTTTAAAATCCATTCATCTATACAGACACATCGATCCATCAAAAAAATACCATAAACACCCACCCACCCACCTACCCATCCTTCCATCCATCCATCCATATTAATAACTGCTGCTGCTTAAAACAACCTCATACTACAGAGTAACAATTGAAGTGAATGGCCTTTAGGCAGGTTACATAAAGCTGTTGTCTCTCTAACTGACCTACTACTGTGTTCAACTGTCTTGACAAACTTGTCAAATTTCCATCATAGTAATAAGAGGCACTTAGGAGGCCTTTTCAGATATAAAACAAAACATCCGTCTGATGCTGTCAGAGCACTGAGCCCAACAATCTCCCCAAAACCATGGAGCGGTCAGTTCTGGAGAGATGTGAAGCAAATTTGACCTTTATGGTGCACTAACTACCTGAAGCCCAGCCAGTGAGCGGTCAGATTCGATACATTTCAGCACCCTGCACCCACGTCCTGTTGCCATGAGTGACCTTTTTAAACCAGCGCTGTCACCACGCGACAGATTAATCTGAGTAAAACCCAGCGGCTCAGGCATCCTCCACCCTGCATGACACAACGCACGCTGACCTTTTCTCTAGGCCTCTCTCTCTTCCTCTCCAATCACTCTTCTCCTCTCACACTCCCTTATCTCACTCGCTTCCATTTCTGTAGCTCAGCCTACATTTGTCTTGTCCTCATGATTGTTTACTATGACAGAGAGACACAGAGAGTGTTACTGTGACTCACTCTTTTGACATCTTGGGTGCAGATTGGATGCAGATAACACTGATGAGCAACACACTTGGATCAAACGTCAATGTTACTCCTTTCAATAAAATCTGGCCAATCAATGTAGATTCTCCAGTGTAGATTCTTCTTTCTAGACTCATGTAAATCATAAATGTAAAATGTTTCAGTGTTATATCCATCTCACATTTAATAGAAATTCAGATTTTGAATATTGAAAACAAACAGTGTGAACAGTCCTAACAGTCCTAGAACATACCAAAAAAAAAAAAAAAAAAAAAAAAAACTGTCCGGCATACATCTCCAAGCTGGTCCCGGTTAATTTTTGCTAGCTTGCTACTGAAAGGAGGAAGCAACACCGGCATATAAAACCAGCATTGTAAAACCCATTAAAACATTCATTTAAAACTTCTACAATTGATTGCAAGCATGCATTTATTTTATATGGAATGTCCACGTGCCAAAATCTAACTGACAACCAGTGGATAGAACCACCCTACTTTTTTTTTTACATTAGAGTGTGGATGAAAAGATTTGTCATGACTAACATTTCAACCCATTTTAAAAAAACAAATGTCACAAAGGGCCTAATTCCTCAAACAATTTTCACAAGGCAAAGATGATAACAGTAATTTCTATAAAAAAACAAGAAGCAACAAAATGTTGAAAGCTTTTGCTGGGCAGAGATAGTCTGTTCCGTCTGGGCTTAAATGCTCAAAGCATCCACAAATAAATAAATCCTGATGTGTCATCAGGTAACTTAAGCAGTAAACTCGCTTTGAAGATCTGACATGCCAACTTCTGATGCCTTGTTAAGTTAAGAAAGAGAATCGGCAGTAAGTTTACCTCTCTGGCCGCTAAATATCAAGGGAACAGGGGTCGAGCCAGCAAAGGAAAAGAGATACCCTGTAACACAATGCTTGTAAGAAGAGATGGTCTTTGAAGAGTGGGAGGACCAATCCCAAGAGAGGAGAGAGAGATGAGCTTGGGAAAACAGAAGTTGTTTTAAAAGTTTCAAGCACGCATTAAAAGAGCAGTGCAACTTCCACTTTTCTCTGCCGCTGTAACAGAATTCACAACCAGAACCTAACAAACAAATCAACAACACCACCACAGTCCATATAAACCCATAGCTGGCACCACTGAAGAAAGCCACCGCCAACATAATAGCATCACTCTTTGGCTTTGAAAGTCCCGACACTTTGTTTAATTTCTCATGCAATCAATCAATCAATAAATGAATGGCACCTGTTCACAGCTAAACCTGATGACAGTATGGAAATGGGAGACAAGGATCCAAGAAAGTAATTTCAGTGAAAGCATAGGCCTCATGGGCAAAGTTAATTTGAGTGAAGGCTCCTCTGTGCTTGACCTACAGGTTAAACACCAATCAAGCAGAGATGGCAGTAATCAGACATACAGCACCTGTCACTGCCTGCTGCTCTCATCGGAAGCACATGCTGCAGATGCAAACACCTTGCTAACAGCCACCCAAAATATAGAGGTTACTTTGCATGGTATCAGTTGTGAAGTATGGCTCCGGACTAGTGCTTTTCTTCCTGGCTACTAAGTTATATACCAGTAAATGTGAGCTTGCAGTATGAATTTCATGTGATGGAATCTTTTTCATGATTTTATTGCTAAACTGATTTTAAAAAAATAAAAAATTCAAATACACATACTTTTATGCTTCGTGGACAGACGTTCTTTGTCTTCCCGCAATTTCTATCTTTCACAAAAAGTGTCAACCTCGTGTTAGTGCAAGCTAGCGCTTATCACAGCTCACGTCAGAGAAAAGTCAGGGAAATTGATTACTATTTAAGGCTCAGTGGTATTTTCCTGTGGGTAATCTCTGGCACTCTCCAGCAGTTGATTTTGATGAAGTGGCTGCTGCGGTCCAGCCAGGAGACAGCAGCTGGAATGCAGAAAGAGGAGCGTTCAGGGGAATATGACATTGGTTATCCAATGAGCAACATCTAGAATTAATGTTCAGTTATTAGTGCTGTTCAGTTTGTGAATGAATAGGACAGAACATTTGTACTAATAAAAATGTATCTGTCAAACTGGTTAGAGCTTGGTCAGTGAGCTCATTTTATTATTTGCAACAAGTGAGACTAATGTAAAGGTCTTCAACATACCTCTCAAAAGAAGTACCATGCAACAAAGATTTTAAAAGAAATGCCATTTTACCAGAATATAACAATAATAATGTAACAATATTACAATAATTCAATAACATTTGACGTGCTGAATGAGAGAATAGTTCAGAAATGTATTTGTGAGCAGAATTTTACAATTCCCACTTGCCCACATGGTCGGTTTAGCTTTAGAGGTAAATTACCATTTTGTACAATTATAAAATAATACATTTTTATAAAATAAAGAAACGGGTTGCAAAATTAAGTAAACAAGAAATGTATTTAATTTCCAAGGTAATCAAACAAAAAGCTTATATAAAAGACCCTATATGCGGCCTTTAAAATGAAATACAGCTGCACTACTAATAAAATTCATTAAATTATTCTAGAGATTCAGCTGGTATCCTCTGTGAGCCTTCACCGCCCTAAGGTTTTAAATACAAGATGGCAGACACCAGACTTGCAGTTCACAGTAAGCTTCCAGAAGCACAGCTGAATATACTAAACCTCTGGAGAGCATATGGGCAAACTAAACCATTTGATTGAAATCAGCTAATTAATGAGCTCCAGACAGCCCATTGTTCATTGGTTATGTCTAGAAGCTGCACCATCTGTTTTTAACACATTGTCCACAAATAACATCATTAAATGACACTTGACTAACTCTTGTTCTGAAGAACATCTCCACATTTCAAATAACCTGAGTAAGCAATGCTAAAATTAGTTTGAAGACATGTCAGGATATGCTTGACAGGTCCCTTATATTGTGCTCTTGTCCTGTAACTGGAGTCAATTCATCATTAGCTACGTCACATAATTACACAATGATCTCATTAAGCCATACCAGACATGTTTCGCCTAACCAGGAATCACTCTATGCCTTAAACTTCCCAAGATATAAATGATATTTTGCCTAATGAACAAATTTGACCATTAACAAAACTATGCTCATAATCGGTCCACAGCCAATGTTTATACAGTAATTACTATAATGAATCTCCCAATATAATGGCTAATTCGAAAAATCACTGGGCACTGCTCCGCTGGGTTGTTTAAAATATCACAATGAAGTTTTTTTGCAGTGAGTCCAACACTTTAAGACATGATGGGAAAGGATGCATTAATGAGTCAGCCCTACTCCCTCACACACACAGAGATTTGCAATTAAATGTGAAATACAACTCAATCCATCAGATGCTATTTCTTTATTATTACCCATTATTTCCCTTCCAGAAAGAGTGAAACTCTAATGGCAATTTGCAGTAATGTTACATCCCATAATTCTTGCTTTCTCCGTTGGTAGTATCAATGGACGTTGTAATTGGCATTTTACTCATAGCTGATTGATTAGAACATAAAATAACAAGAAAGGAACAATTATGTCAAGGAGACAGATGAGTACACTCAATAGGCTAACTTGGATTCTGCTGATTTCTGGGAATCGATCCCGCCCTCTTTCCTCCGGGTGACAGTCTCGCCTATAACTCACTTCCAGCCTCTTGGGTTCCTTCAAATACCTCAGCAAGGCGATGAACTGTGACGGTGAACCGTGACTCCTGTGTATGACAATGACTGGTGCCATCTATATGTGATTGTAGGGTTAATGGTGTGGCCACGGAGCTGTCCAAGGTGCTGAATGAGCTCTATTTGTGAGAATCCCTGCAGTAAAAAGAGATTTACTATTTGTGCTCTATGTAATACCGGCAAGAGCTAGAGAGAAACGAATCAAAAGGAAATATTGAGCAAGCAAAAATTGTTGTGAAGCTTGTTTCAAGAAAAAAAGTAGCAAGATATTGACATACTTCTGTCTAATGTAATATAACAATGCTAACATAAAAACAAATAAAAATGTAGAATCACCTACACAATGAATGGAGAAAAAACTAAAAATTAACTAAACAACAAAAAAGATCTTAAATAATACTTGTACAAGTATGAAGCTGCTTACAAGTCGTACCTAAAAATGTGTGGAAGACACAAGGTGAGCCACTTTTCTCCCAAAGCTTTCAGGTGCTTGCGCACCGTTGCTAAGCGACCATGTCTCCGTAAAACACAGAACTTTCAGCAATGGATAAATGGATTTCAACTAAAAATCGCTTGCAGTAGCTTTGCTACTAAATTTACTTCATGGCTATCCATGAACAGCTTTGACCAAATTATTGCTTTATTTTCAGTGTTGTATGGGAAAGGATGAAGCTGATTGGTTGATTCCCTTTCAATGACTCGTAGTGCGTTTGTGGTGTTCTGAAAAGTCGAGATGTTTTTATGTCGATGCAGCACGGACGCGCCTGGAAGAAAAGTGTGTCGCACTGCATGCAAACCACCAAGCAGCTACATTTGAACAACAAACTTGAGTGTGCAGAAGACCCCACATGTGAACAGCTCCCACAGGAACCAATTCTCACTCTTGACTAATTGCTTATTAGCATGCATATTACTAGCATGTACTCATTTATTGCTATTAATTGTAAATACCTTGTCTGGATGCTTTTTGCATACAGGAATGCTTATTACATTATATCATGTATTTCAGTGCAAACAAGTTAAAGTTAACTCAACCATAAATGAATAAACATTTGCAGTATTTCAACAAATTTAAAAGGCTTCTATTGGATCATTTGGCAACTGATGCATTGCATTAAAGAGAGCTTACAACCAAGTAGCAACATTCTGCCTTAACAACAAATAATGCAACCAACTTAGGAGTTAGATTTCCTCCAGTGAAAGGGTAAGACTATAGGCTATTCCCTCCCACTTTAGAAAAGTAGCCTCAAAAAAATTGCCCAATTTGAGGTGATTCATTAACATCAGTATACATTAGTTAATTTTTAAAGCTCAATGTTTAAGAATTTAAACCACTAAAATAAGATAAATAATAAGTTATAGGCTAATAGTTATGCATTTCCCTGCATTAATTGTTGTTGTTGTTTTTTTTATCTGAAATTAAAAGCAGACAACCAATACTTTGTGTTATGTGTCACAAACAAAAAAGAAAAGAAAAAAAATCTTCAAAGAGACTGCACAATTTTTCATATTAAATCGACTTGCTTTCAACTAAAAAGCAGAAGGATGGATCAAAGAAATGTCATTTTCAGTTGTTTTTAAAAAATAAGTAGGGCAATAATTTCTGCTCCTCCCCTGTGCCTTGATCTAAAGGCTACCATAAAGCAAACCTGTTCAGCGCTGCACCAATCAAATACATTTGATTAGAAGACCCTCTGTGTTTTACAGCACTGCCTAAGTTAAAAGTAATGGAAAATAAAGTCAATATTATTGGGGTGAGGGGGAAAAAAAAAAAGAACAGTGAGACTTTAGGACCAAAGTCCATGCCGTAGGAAGGAAACATGAGACGGCTGCCATTAATGACAGAGTCAATAGAGCAATAATACCCGTAACAAGGTCAGAGCCACACCAGCACGTACAATGCTGGCAAATGTCTGTGCCGCCCCACAGACACTGATGAGTAAACACTGGCCTGGTCTGGTTTCTCATGTTGTGCCTGACTGTCAATAAAGGACGTGATGGATTCTGTGTGGCTCTGAACACTGGGCGGGGTGAGCTAATAAATAAGCGACCGGTCAGAATAAAGGCTCTGGACGCTGATGCAATTACAGAGCAATGTCCAGTTAAACCTCGAGCAATTAACATGCTACCAGAGAGCATGATGCAGGGTTTGTCCACCGGTCCATATAATACACGTCTGTCGATGCAAACTCAATAGGCTTAATTAAACAGCTCAAAAACGCTGTCAGCACAGGAGGAGGAAAGAGCGGTGGGGCTACATCTAATGTCCGTCTGGCAAATGAGTAAAGAAAAAAAAAAAATAAATGGAAGTACAGTGCTGCTCCCTATTCTAATTAACTCCCAGCAAACCTAATCAAACACATTCTATACGTGTGTAATTTGTTTCTTTTATTTTTTGCATCCGTTCAGCACAGCAAAGTTAAGTTGTTAATATAAAAGATGATCTGAAACAGAACTGCTTTGCGGAGATGCAGCAAAGCTGTTGCAGTTAAAGTGTTACTCAAATGCAGCCTTAAAAAAATTATGCATTAATAATAATAAAAATAGGCCACAACAGATTAAAGCACAACAACAAAAGTACACTACAATTTAAATGTAAAATGGATTTTTGTGGAGTGTAGGATAATGATATGTTAAAGATATGGAAATAAAACGCTTTTAATCAACTAATAACTCTGTGTTATGTAACCAAATGTCACTCAACAACTGTAGAATGGCCTACAAAGAGAATGGCTGGGGTGAGATGCAGGGCAAAGCCAGAAAAAAGCCATTCAACAATTATGAGCAAAGAAAAGCCAGACTGAGGCTTACAAAGATTGGACCAAAGCGTACTGGAGTAAGGTCATCGACTAGTCCAATTTCCAGCTTTGCCCAACACTTGGTTGTTTAATGGTTAGGTTTAGACCTGGAGAGGCCCACAAGCCACAGTGTAAAAGGATCATCATGGGTAACTTCTAGAAATGCTAGTTTGCAGATATGCAGATTTAAATACTGGGTTAAAATCAGACAGACAGAAAAAAGCCCTTGTTATAAGACATTATACTTTTGAGTCTGGCATTAACAGGCAAACCACAAAATGTAACGTATGGATGTCAATTCTGTCTATGAAAACAGTTCACAAAACTTTTATGAATTTAACTTTTGAAGGCTGCAGTATACCAGGTTTATGACAGACTGCAAATAAGTTATAAAAACTCCCAGTACTGCAGGAGGGTAAATCAAGATTTACGAGTATTGTCTTATTTATAGCACAGCGCAAATTCATCACCATTGCCTTGAGTCTCATTCCAATGGCTGACTATTTTGCCAAACCAAAATGAAGTTATTCTTCAGAAATGCTTATAAAACTTAACCATCATTGTAAAATCGGCAGCTGTTTTACTGAGAAATAATAAATCAGCAAAGCACACAATAAAACACAGCCTGTATATACTGTATTTATAATTCTGCTTTGCTGCGGTTTTATTGACATTAGTGTAATGGACTCGCATAGTTTGGCTTTCATCAGAGATGGAAACAGGTGTTTGGATTTGCAGAGATAGTTCATCTTTAGGGTGCCACAGTTAAACAGCTTTGATCTACAATCTGCACACAATCTGATCAACATCAATCATTCAGTTTATCTCCCACTTCTCTCCATTACTAGAGCATTTTATACTTCAACTACAACCATTTCTCTTTTAGATTCAAATCAGTGTTTGGCTTGGGAGTAAGAATTGAAGGAACCTTGCACATTCAATTCAGCTCATCTTTCATGACTTTGTCCTTTACAAAGTCAAAAGCTCTGTAACTCTCTTGAGAGATGAGCGAGCACAATAGGTTTTGTGCTTTCATGATTACTGAGAATGAAGGAATAAAGAACACAAAATTGTGCCTACGGCACAAAAGAAAGACTTTTATTCTTGAGAGACTTCTACACATAAGGAAACTATATATGCGTTAGATGCTTTAAGCAATATGACCAAAATATTACATAGTTTATAACACATAAATGGACATTGTTTCTCAGTGTCATGTTTTTAAATGCAAATTAATGGCAAAAATGTTTTTAAAACGGTTGAAACATTATGCAAGTCAATTAAGAAGGTCAAGACAGAATAGAAGGCAATGAAGAAGAAACATGTTTGGTCAAAACAAATGCAACCTTGAACAAGAACTTACTGAACCCAAACTTTTGTAAAGTAGTGTGTAATTGCTTCTACTATACGGTGCTTTCAATGAATGCACAACGAAAAAGAATCAAAGTGCATATATGCTTCAAAAGGTGGTTGACATTGGAGGTATCAGGGACTTGTGCATCTCTTACTCTACTAACAGCCAATATTGCTATATGGTTCAACTATAACAACATTACTTACTACACCTGTTTTAGATAACGCGGTAAAAATATCACTTAAAGGCAGTTTTGAGTGTGATGTGAAAAAGCTAATTTCAACACAAAGTAAAAATCGACAACGGAAACAAATATCCTTGTTTTTTTGCGCTGCAAATGATTGTGTCTGGTGTGAATTCAGTCTAACTTTTATCGCTTTTAATTCACAATAAAACTCATTCAGTTAAAAAAACCAACACCACAATCAGCCACCTTTTGTAAATATATGCTGATAGCAATTGCTCAATGTTTCTTAGCTCTAAAACATGAGGTGTAAAAGTAATACCTTTCACCTTTAAGTAGAATTTGCAATGTACATTAACAAGTGATGTTTAATCAAACCACATAATTTTAAGTAATTTTTGGAGTTTCACTGTGCTCTTTTGTCAGTATTTAAAGTGACAATGTTTTTAATCTCTAATTATTGTTTATCAATAAAAAGGATAGTGACAAAAACAAAACAAAAAAAAAAAGTCAAATCAGGGAGCTCATCTGTTAACTATAAGTTAAACGATGGAATAAAACTGGAGGGCAAGAGGCAAGTACATTTAAAAAGAAGCATAGTTTTAATGTTGATATATTGAGGGCATAAGTAGTGTCAAATAGTAGTGTCAATAATAAAAAAGCTCCCTCTAGTACATACTTTATCTCGAGTCTTTCATGTGCAGCCATGTGAGGCAGGTGGATGAAGTCTTTAAAGCAGAAGACTGTCTGCAGGTGGACTGACCCGTATATGAACTGAGACTGCCAGTACAACCACAGAGCAGTCTTCAGAGGTAACTACACCACTCAATCACAATAACTCCTGGAAATTGCCAAAGGATCTCTCAAAGAAATATAGCCAATTCCCACTACTATGTGTGAAAGAGACATGCTAACACAAGACATATATTCCTGTCAATTTTCTTCATGCACCTTACTGGAGTTTCCTCATTCTCTCTCAAAAATGGACTGTAGATGCTCTCAGTTCAACCACTTGAAAAATCGCAATGTCAATGGTGTATCCATGAAGATGCAATGTACATATTTAACCAATAATTCAAAATTTTACACATTTGATCATATGTAAATCAATGTTTTGTAAATTGAAAAACAAGCTTTTGCCAAAACAGGTCTGATGTGTTCTGTGGCCTCTGGTACAAAGACATTAGCAGGAGATCTTTTAAAGGTAAGGCACTGTAGGTGATTTTGGAGAGGCTAACATTGCAAGTTAGCTTTGAATGCATAGGATTGGGTGGACATTTTACAGTCCTACACCTTCCACAGACACATGTATAAATAGAATTTAGACTACTTAAAGTGCCCCTGTTATAGGTTAGGAAAGGTTCATATTGGTTTTGTGAGTCCCAAACAACAGTTGACATGCATGTAAGGTCAAAAAACACTTATATTTTGTTATAATATGCATTTATTTTTACGCTATTCAACAATTCCCAAACAAGATTCAACTCTTTCTTTTGAGAGATAATAAACACGGTGCACTTTCATATTTAAAACTTTGCAGGATGTTTTCATTTACTTGTGTTATATATTTACAAAAATCCATAATATGTGCCCTTAAACTTAGTAATTGCTCTCAACCACTGCCAACAGGGAAACGAAGGGGTGTACACTATAAAAAACTCTTGGTACGTAGGTGGCATGTATTTTTCTTTTTCAATCATCTTTTGTTATCAGATAATTTGGCTCAGGTATAGTGTCTGGAGTTAAAGAAAACGTCTGCATTTCCCTATGAGCTAAATCAATAACAGGAATTTAATTACATGTTTTTATCAGCTCAAATGAATTCACAGCAAACTAGTAATCCATGATTTGTCTTTTCATCTAAGCTTTAAATTCAAGGTACATTCAGATATGTAAACCTAAAATTGGGTTTCTGTCACAACACAGCAGGTGTAGGAATGAGAAAATTATATCTCCAAGAAAATGCAGATTAGTAGACTGGATAAATATTTGAATATAACAAAGCAAGTAAATATTGAGGAAAAACAAGTATGGGATCATAATAAATGATAATACCCAACACAGCAACATGCGCTGAATGAATAAACAGCATCTGGATATCTATGCAAGATCTGGTGTTACCCAGAAGTCTGCCAATGACCAATCTTCCTCTTCCAGCAGAGAAAAATGGACGGCACCAAATATGAGAAGAACAGCCACAAAAGGAATCACAACTGTCGACTGCAGTATATCAAGGATCCCACCAATTCAATACTTTCAATCAAACTCTCTCTAATATTATTCTGCCCTCCCCACAGCTCATTTAACATGATCTAAACACTTATTTCCACAGTCCTACTGAAACCAAACACCTCCTTTTTCTTTCATAAACAACACACATGGCCACATGCAGCTACACTCACAAAGAAACGCACACTTTTGAGCGATTAGTATCTCGCCGCAGGGGGACGCAAGTTCAAACAGAAATCTGTCACAGAGCAAATGAAGGAGAATTATGGATCCACAGGCGGTGGCCGTGGACTCCCGACTGAGTGATGTAAGAGTGTGGCCACAGGCGACGCATCACAGTCTAGCGGAGACATCCATCACATTTATCACACTTGCATCTCATTACACTCCTGTGTTAAGATGGGAAAACAAATAACCTACAGCCAGACAGTAATAGACACCCACTCAGAAACACTGCAACGGAGAACAAAGTTAAAGCAGAAGTTGCAAAGCATCACATGAGCCAGCACAGAACGTGGGTAACGTTCACTCTCCCCGCGCTCACAAATGCACACTAGTGGCATGACTCAGGAATTGCAAAGTCTCAACATCCTACCGGTTCAGAAGTCGTCTCGGCTGCAGTGCTGTCAGCTCAGCGACATTCGGCAGAGTGAAACGTGCCTCCTCTGTTCTGTGTGTGCATCTCTCTCTGTCTCTGAGTGTGCCGTACCAGCCCAGCCCAGCGCAAGAAGATTCAGTTCTGTTCAGTTCAGCGTGGGACAGCTTGGCTAAAAACAGCGGGGGAGTTCGACCACTGATTTCTAAAGTGTGCCGCCTACACTTCACATGCACCAATACTGTAGTCAGTTTCACCTTTGTTTACTGTTTTACTACTACCACAGTTGGCTGCCGATTTGTCAATATGAGTGTTTATGTGGTTGGCTGCTTTTGTTTCACTGTGTTAATTAACAAAAAGCTCACTCAAAAATGAAGATCCTCATCATTTACTCCCCCTTAAGACTGTGCTAAACCCTTCTGTTTTTCCATGAAACAAACCAAAAAAAAAAAAGTTCTGAAGAATGTTTGTGCTACTCTATGCAGTTCAAGTGACTTCCTCACTTCCTCAAATTTAAACACATGGAAATTAATTTTGCTGTGTCTAGTAACCAGTTTCATTTGGCATCACTGGCTTTATGACATGAAAATAGACAAATTGCTTAAAATATTTTGGTCCAAATAACATTTGAAATAAATCATTGAAAACTAAAATCTGAAAGTTTTAAATTCTACAGAAGAATTTAGCTGCAATAATTAATTAGTTGATGGATTTAAAGATTTACTTTAAGGTTAAGCATGCACAATTAAAGATTTTTTATAGATTGTTTTAAAAAAATCTGGCATGGTAGCAATGCATATTACATCCCCAATTGAAATCAAACTCTAATATAAATATGGCATGTCCTTCACTTGTCAGAGTCAATACAATTTGTTTAAATGTTTCCTTTTAAGGAGTCTATTATATTCACCAATGCTGCAGTTATTTGCAAAAACACAGTGAAAACAGTAGTATCGTAAAATATTATTACAATTTTTTACAATCTTCATACATTTTATTTTTAATTTGTGTTGAACTTTAAGATGATTTTATGCTACTGAATAAAAAAAAACAATGCAATAATGCAACTACACCCTGTCAAATAATCTTGGTATTAAAGTCAAAATGTAATTACTAAATAATAAAAAGGAATGAAGTCTATAACACAAAATGACACTTTTTCATAATAACTACTGCAAATAGTGAGTTAATATCACACCTACTATAACTAAAGATAACTTTAAGAATTATTATTTGCGTCCAAACCAGCATTATTCCAATATTGTTCCATTGTTGTCATTTCAGTTGCAGTTTAGATTCTTATTAGAATCATTAATATAATTTTTGTTATTGGTACAGTCCTCGGTGTAAACACAATCTTTAAGCTCAAGCAACATATTGCGTCAGTTATCATGGTTATGTCCACATATCATAAAATAAGCCAACATAAAATTTATTGTAATTGGCCAACCAATGCTAAAACACTTGTGCTGCTTAAACTTAGCACCTTAGCAACTTTCAAACAACATAAACATGAATGAGTAACATGAATCAAGCCATTTCAAAAGACTAAGTACACACAACACTTTTAAATGAATTTAGAAGCCACCAAACAGTTCCATATTTTTCCTATTTAAAGACGATTACATGAGTAGTTAGACAAGTATAGTGACAAAATAAACGTGCTGATTTTCTAAGCGGATAAAAAAATGACAACTATAATGTATAGCGGAAGAGCACTTCGACCTCGGTGCAGTAATATGATCACTCGAATTGCTGCGAAATGCTCAAGAGCGATGATATTACTGTATCGAGGTCAAAGTGCTGCAAAGTGTCACCATAGTTGCTCATGTAACTACTCGTATAACCATCTTTAAACAAGGATAACATGGAAGTGTTTGGTGACTTCTAAATTAATTTATGTTTGGATCCTAAGATGAATAATACTAACCTAAATGCTAGCATAGTGGGGCCGTGCGCTAAAACAGAAGACATAGGTATCAACTCATCTTGAATTGAGGGAAAAACAGTGGAATACGTTTCCTTTGTCAATCACCATTCACTTTAGTTGTGTGTACCTTCTTTAAAAACTTGTTTTGTGTTTCCTTAAAGTCAGCCATACAAAATAGCAACATGAGGGTGAGTAGATGAATAGATTTTCATTTCAGGTTAAACCTTTTAACACAAGAGGCATCTGTTTTTAGAGTTGTGTGAAACAGAAGGCAAAATTGGAAGAGTAGAACTTACTAGTTAAGAGACAGATTGGGTGAGAAAGAGAGATAGTGGTAGGTGTAATGCTTCCACAGCTCCCCCACTGAGACTCACTGGCAGGCACATCCTGTCTCTTCTCCCATCCTCTCTCGATCCCTTTCTCTCCTCATTCCCTGTGATTCCATCACTCTGTCTTCCTCTCTCGAGGAGGGAAAGTGGTTCAGATTAAGTTCCTCTCATCCTCACAAGCAGAGCCCTCCATCCTCTCACATCTTCACTTATATATGTACACCTACTGTGAGAACGGCCTGCCATTACCCCTCCATCTCATCTCTGAGGAATCTCAGATGTACCCAGGTGTTACTGCTCACACAGGTATGCTAATGTGCTGCAATTTCCCTCTATTTCATTGCATTTTCTATTACTCCAGAGACTTCAGGAGCCATAGGAAGACACTTCTCTTGAAGTGAATCAGTTGAAATTGAAAGAAAAACAGCCAGTTTGCTGAATACCGTCCACCAGGCCTTATCCATTTTGCTCTGGAGGTCTGGGTCATAGTAGGGCTGTACTCTTTCACAGGAAACTGAATTTCAAGGGCTCTGTGAAATGTCAGCTGGGCCCTGGACCTTTAGTGGCTATGATATCTTGGGGGATGGCTCTGGTCTAAAAGGTAACAGGGGTTGGCGTATTGTGTTTAAAAAAAAAAAAAAAAAAACTGCACCTGCCATTTTTTTTCTTCTCTTTTGGGAGATATCTTTTGTGGGGATCCACCTTGAACTACATAGTTCATATAGAGTCAACCCTTAAAAAGAGAGTGGAAAGAAAGAGACAGAAAGGTTTCCTATCAAGAGACAAAGACTTGAGACCTTAGACCATTTCATAATTGAGCATGTCTAGCTGACAATGACTTCATTTTGATTGTTGCATAAGACTGAGCAGACTGAAAAAGATTTTTAAAAAAGTTAAATATAAAACAACTATGGAAACGTAATCCTACAGCAATATAGTATCAACAAGCAGGGCTGCAAAAAAAAAAAAAAAAAAAAAAAAAAAAAAAAGAATAAAAATGAATGTGACCAGGTATTAGGGATAAATATATAAACAAAATATATACATTAAAATATAAAAACGTAAATATTAAATATTAAAACAGTTAAATATAAAAGCAATATAGAAATAGTAATTCTGAAGCAGAGTTGCAAATAAAAAATGCATGCGTGTGTAAAGCAAGTAACCACTCACAGCCCCAATGAGAGGACTCCTTGTAAGTAACACAGGATTCGACCCAGAAACTGTCCAATGTACCTATTTCACAGTGTCTGTGAAGTAAGGAGAAGAATTAAGATTCCAGCAAGCCTGTTGGCAGCATGCAGGTTCAATATTGAGTGTAATAGTAATGGCTCCTGTGCAAGATACACACGTCCACACGAGAAAAATGGCCAGTGTCTGAAGTCAAGGACAAACTGTCAGGCTGTGACCCTTTTACTCAAGCTACAGGAAGTGCCTCCCTCAGCAGAAAGCCTATGTTACCATCGCTGCAGTCCACCGAGTCTGCACAACTTTCAGTCAGACACACTTAAAACTTCCAGCTCTGTTTTAAAGCCTCTAAATCAGCCCCCCAACCGGCTTGTAATTCTCCTCACAGTCTCATCCCATCTCTATTTGCCTTAATATAACACAACTCCCACAGCGGAAACCTACTTTTCTAATGCCAATGTAAATATGAAAATAATGTCACCGTGCACTTTTAAGTGCACCCAGTAGAGCCGATCTACTCTGTTGTCCATCTGAGAAGCCGTATTGCTTTTACACGTCATATTTCCTAGCAATGTACTCGGGGCATGTATATTAAAATTAATTGTAATGTACCTTGGTGCACAAAATATGCCAAGCTAGCAACTGTTCCTGTCCTAAATTAAAGTCTTGAAGTATTCCAGTGGATTATGGGAATGGACAGGTTATTTAAGTCTACCTCAAGAGGAGTGTTATCTGCTGTTATAACACCTTTCAAAATGAAGAGGACTAAAGAGCTGACATTCATACCCTGAGATCTCATTTGAAGTTCTGTGAATAGGTTAGGAGGTTTCTTTAAAAGTCTTGCGGGAAAAAAAGTCTTGTTGAGCACCAAGATTAACTTTGGTTTATTTGGCCGGCTTGTCATCTAAAAGTTCTTAGCCTAATAATTCCACATTCACATTTCTCTGAAGGCCTCTTTTCATAGCAATAACATCCAGAAGCTTACGCTGGAGACTAAAGGCCGCTATAGTTTACCTGAACGCACGTCACAATGTCACAAAGTGGTAAATGTAAAGCAGTTACGCCAAACCTGCTCATTAAATCCATACAGGCAGTAACTTTGGCGCAAATAGTTTACACATAATAAGTTTACAACAGAGACACCAGTCTCTTGCTGAGTCACTGGTTTGAGGGAAAGGACATGCTAAGTGTGCAGATTTCTTCTCCTGAGTGCATTTCTGCTAGTTGTGATATATTTCTGAGAAGGTCACTATTATAATCTCAAGCAATGCAAATTTAGGCTGTGAGATGGGACGTGCGAATTAAAGGAGCTGTGGTAAATGGGAATGCGAGATTTATTGAGACTAAAAGGAATTCATTTCGTTTTAATATCTCTGAATGGCTCAGGTCAAGCCCTTGAACATTTTAAAGCAGAAATTGAGCCCCTCTTCTAGTTAACACTGCCTCTTGACAAGATTCAATCATAAAACCATATATGTGAATGATAGCTTCCAGTGACAGGGGACTCTATTTATGAGTAAAGCAATTAGAGCAATTATGGCTTGGAGATCATTAGCACCAAGCTGGCAAATGTCCAATCATTCATTATAGCAAACAGTATAACAAAAGATATAATAGGAAAATGAATAATCTGAGCACAAGTCCCGCCAGTGCAAAGGAGGACTGCTGTCCGATTTTACAGAAACCATGTAGCAGAAATTCTCTCAAAAGGAGGAAACATAAAACAAAAAAAAAAAAAAAGAGGACTTCAAGATATCAGTTGTGGGTAATAATTATTTTATTACAGTGTTTAATGTCTGTCCACCAAAATATTTGAGGGCATTTTTCTTCTACGGTTGCGTGTGACTAATTGCAAATAGATAAGACAGCTTTACGTGTGAGCCCGCCTGCCCTTGTTTATGGTGAAAGGATGACATCATTAGCTTTATTTAGATCAATTTCACACCGTCTGTCTGATTAATGGGGATGCAATTAAACCTAGCACAGCTATAAATCCAACAATAAATTAAAAAAGGATATGTGGAGGAGAGGGTTTCACATCACACTTTTTTTCCACTGTGACCAGAGTTGCTAAAGTCCACAGGAGCTAAAAGATTAAAGTGCTAAAGATTACAAATGCAAGCACAACGCTTTTATAGAACATCTTTCAAGGTCTTTTTTCTTCCTTAAGCCGATGAAAAGACTGAGAACAATTAAACACACTAAATTACTTCAATCACAAATAACCAAGAGTGGTTTAACAAACTCTACCTAAAAAGGGGAAAAGTAATCAGTTTTGCAAACAATTTTCTACCAAGAATTATTTTGGTTGGGTTGTATGACTTCGCATTGCTTAAATATGTGAGTCTTATCTGTTTGGAATTATTCTGATGGCACACATTCGCTGCAAAGGATCCATTTGTGAGCAAGTGATAAAATGCTGTTCTGACGAAGAAACAAACTCCTCTACATCTTGGACGGTCTAAATGTTAACAAATGTTTAGTACATTTACATTTTTGGAAGAACTTTTTCTTTAAAAAGTGTAGCTACTTCATGATTCAAACTCCAAAATATTACACATTTAGTAATGCAAGTCACAGTGTGTTGTGACAATGTTATTTAAACGGAATTACAGCCCCATTGATGCATCCAACCTCATAATAAACCACCCTTGTACTACTTTTTATTTTAACTGTCTAACTAATTACATGATGATGGCTGCCAAGTGAATAATGCATTAGAAATTATATTGCTTTCTAAAAAGCCAATTTAGCAGAGATGAAACTGTACAAACTTTGACTCAGAATAAGGATTAATTTAGAAGCTTAAAGTACACAGAACAACCAAGAACACTGACAAAGATGGAGCATAATCTTTTAATTCACCCTCGGTTGTAATTTTTTTTTTACAAATTGTCTTTATAAGAACTAATATATACACAACAATATCTAATATAATATTATATATATAATATATACAGTGTATAGTGTGCATGCACTTTAGCTTTTGTTTATTCTTTAATAAAATGTCAACTATACTGTATGTTTTTATTTTCTAGTTTGTAAATAAGCCACAACCAACTCACTATCAAGCAAATGACAACTTTAAAGCAATATCTGGAAATAATAAAACACTGGATGAAGTAGCTCTAAAATGTATTGGTAACACTTTAAGGTTACAAGGCTTTTTACCATGCATATTACTAGAATATAAGCTAAGCTATTTATTAATGCTAATTAAGCACATATTAAGGTCTTATTCTACATGACCTTCCTCTACATCTACCAATACCTAAACTTAGCAACTACCTCACTAACAATTAATAAGCAGCAAATTAAGAATCTATTGAGGCAAATGTTGTAATTAATAGTTAGCAAGTGTTACCTATTCTAAAGGTTTCAAATCATTGACCAAAATATCAGGGGAAAAAAAATGGTTGACGTAGAAATAAATGAAAGACTTTCAGAAAAAACACAGAAATTTGTATTCAGTTATTGTCAAAAAAGTTGGCCACCAACACTTCTGAAAGTCATGTTCCTATGCTGATAATCTTACTATTTATAATTCTTTTAAAATCATTTGGCTCCGTTTCGTATCACTGCAGCTGCCATATGTCAGGGGGCTTACTAGAGGGTTTAAAAAACAACAGACATACCAAAGACAGACACAACAATCACTGAATCCGTTCCCTTTTAGGCAGATTCTCAGGAGAGAGTTTTATCTGTACATGACTCCCACTGTTCTGTTATACAATCACATATCACAGGCAGCATTTGTTCCACTCAGGTACCCAGTAATCTCTTCATTGTTCTAGCCGCCTTTCTGCACCTCTCCGCATTTGATCAGCTCCTCATGGAGTGCTTTACCCTCACAAATGAAGCTATCTGCCACGCTGTCACAGTCGTCTCCCCTAAAAATGACCCATCCCTCCACAAATCACACCCCATGCATTGGATTCTTGTTTTTTTGGACACCCCTTCATTTCTAAGCACTTTTGGCAATTTTCTTCACTAAATTGGCAGGTCTGAATGGCTGAAGGAGCAGCGTGAGGTGGACAGGTCTACAGGAGGGGGTCGCCTTCCACACAAACATTATTGTCATCCTTTTTATTTCGCTTTGAGCACACCGTTGTCAGGAAGCAAACAAGATATCATTCTCCACCCACCTCCTGACGCGTGACCGCAGAAATAAAACAAAACAAAGATTTGACAGACATGTGAGGACCTAATCTTAACGTATGGTATTGTTTCTCATTCCTTTGAGTCATATAACTCCAGGCCCACCTGCTCCATGCATTCGGACCACCTCTGCAGCTCATGGCAGCGAATGCAGTCTGACAAAGCATGTTGTCAGAAGATAACTACATTACCCAAACTTTCATTTTCCTCACGCCAGGAGTTCCATCACACACAGATGTCTTTCCACCTTACGCACAGCGCAGCGGTCATTTCGTATTCTATATCCATCCCACCTCCGACACCGCCAGCAGAAATGATAAGCAGCAAAAATAAATAAATAAATAAAAAAACAAACCTGACATCTTTAGAGGGGAATCTAGATTGGCATCCTCTGAAGATCTTGTTCACCTTTAGCGTCGCTCTCATAAAGTAACTTCGGTCCACGTGAGGCCATCTGTGCTCCATTATGGGCATATTTTTTACACCCAACATAAACTTCCAGCATCAACGGGTCAATGCGGGACGAGACTGTCACCGTGTCACAACGTAATGGCAATTCAAAAGCGTCTGAAACAACAAGAGTCGTAAACTCGTGGCAAGTTTAAATAAGCCTATCGATTGTAAATTGAGCAACAGCTCGAGAATGGTGCTTAATTCGTCATGTTTTCCTCAGCTGCAGCAATTACAAAGAAACCGATCCAATTTGGTGTCGTGACGACGATAAATAGGTCGTAAAGAACGTGATTTAGTCCGACCGGGTGCTGCGGTGCGGTTCGCTTTAACAGCTTCAACAGCCGGGTCGCTTCTAGATTTAATACAGCGGCTGACACAGATGCTCTCCTTCATTCTCCTTCTCGTCTGGCCTGACATGAATACACCCGCTACATAATAGGTTCACAATGCCTGGAGCTTCATGTTGATGACCTGTCAGAATCGGTAAGAATGCATCATCTAGACAGACAAGGCCGACATGCCAAGTCGTTCAACTGAACAATTAGAGATTCATTAAATTTACAGCACTACAGCGCCTTCGATGAAACTCAACAAGGGTGGAGTGAACAATCGCCTTCGCTTTCGATAACGGCAAAGAAGTGTGATTGAATCAGACTGAACCTTTATGCTCATCTTTTCACCAAATAAATCTGTATGGCGAGGCTGAATAGCAAGCGCGAGACACGTCATAATAAATCTCAGCTGTTGAACGTCAACTCCTGCGTGCCTTTCTCGGGGATCCAGCGGCGTTCGGCGAATTAGGAGCATCAAGCATCATTCAGTCCGAGGCTGTGTCATATTACAAGCCTCTTTTCATGGACTAATGCCGTTCTGATATAATCTAGGCACTGGCCCAGTGAATTCGGGCCAGCTTGTGGGAAAACAAAGCCTAGTACACCAATGAAGCACGGCTCCAGAGCCCCCATTTAACCAGGGCTCTGTTGGATGGGTGAATAGGTAATTTCCAAATGCCCGATATGGGAGTAGCTGAGGAGCCATGCTGAAGGGCCCATCTGTTCTGTGCATGTTCAGCCACCATGAGCCCAACTGAGCTGGGTGGCAATTACTATCAAGGAGGTGAAAGTGTGTGTGAAGTGTCCAATTAGGCTTTGTATTTTGGATGATGGCACTGAGGCATCATTGGAAGTTTAGAAGGAAGTACTAAAATGGGGTGCTGATGCTCTCCACCGTCCCATTAATGGATAAAAAGCTAGAGTGGTCTAATGGCCCTAAACATATTGAGAAAATGCGCACGGATACATACAGCACACCCACTGTTAAAAGGCCTCCAGAAACAGGCCAGTTTTAACTCCAAAATCCAAAATAATACACCGTTCTTGTGAAGAGGCTAAACAGACAGCATTTTATGTTCTTAAAGGCTCTTAAAAGCGAGATCTAATCCAGATGGTACAAACGATGTGCCTTCGCGCAGCAAATGCGCTTCAGATAGATAATACCGATTCCCGGCACCATGTCCAAAAGAGCCCCACTTATCTGTCAGACGATCCATTCTCTTGATCTGTCAGCATGTGTCCCGCAAGGCAGACACACACGCACTCGCAGACGGACACGAACGCACCGTGCACACACCCATCCGGCAATCATCTCTCTAACTTACCCGCAGGGGTTACGTCAGAACTAACCCTGCTCATTACTTCAGAACAAGCGTCGTTAGCAGAAGCCCTCGCGAGCATTCATCAGAGAACCTCACCTCAGCTTGTTAAGCATATTAAATGTCCGGCAGCAAGGGCTCAATTAGTCCTCTCTGGGGTACGGTGGCAATCAGAGGGATTCCTCCGTAACACTGCACACAGATCTATGGTCCGTTTAACCCGGCTGGGTGAGAACGATGGATTGTGGGGGTCACTGACGGGAAGTTCCCTGCACTGTGCTTCTTCATGTTGATGAGCTGCCCTGCAGAAAGCACATCTGTCTCTCCAGCAGTAATGCACTGACTCTGGGCCAAAGACGAAAACGATATCATCCTTCTGTCCAGCCAAGGAGCTCATTTGCCATGGCCTCTATAATTCACATTGTCACTCTTTCAGCTCAGAGACAGGCTGTAGTATAACAGGGGTTTTCAAACACTTCTTAAGGTCAAGGTTAACCCACAAATGTGACGATCCTCAAGCAGCAGTAAAACACACTGTACGTGAAAAAAATAGTAACCAATGGTAAATAGAAAAAACTAATATAGAAATACACGTTTTTGTTTACGCAATACATGAGTGTGCATTGTGTATATTTACCATGTATATAAGAAAAATAGCTTTATATATAAAATACATATTTTCAAAATCTATACAGTATGTGGTATATATGCATAATAAATAAACAATACTCAATATGTAAAAAAAATAAAAAATTGGATGCATTTGATGATTATTCATTTGACAGTACTACATACAATATATTATATTATAATGTATTATCCAAAGCTGCTTTGGATTGATTTTGAATAAAGTTAGTCAGAATTTAAAGGATAACTGTCAGTTTTTTTAGAGGTTTGTTTTTGTACTTATATGTAGACAGGAAGCAAGGTTGGAGAGAGAGAGGGATGGGATCGGGAAAGGTCCACCAGCCGGGCCACAGTAAAGCACATTATGTCACACTTTCCAAAGGCTACTGCCACCAACTTAAGCTGAATATTTGTGCTTTGCTTTTGCAGATAAATAAACAAAGATGACGGATGTTGTCCTTTTATACATCAAGCTACCTCAAAATGCGTTTCCTTATTTCAAAACAAAAGTACATGCAAGGTTGCGGCCCAACATCAAACAGAACTCCCCAATGTAGGTAGAAGGTTAATTCAATTATAATTTTCTTATCCGTTGTTTTCCAGAGCTTGCTCATTGCCTGAGGTTCAACAGTGGCCTTGCCAAGCATATGCTGGCTGCAGGGGAGAGTCGGGCTAAAATAAACTTGCGGCGTAGCAACGGACATCAGCACTGCTTCTGATTACTGAGCATGGAAATCTGGCAAAGGTAAACACACCGCAGGCGCTGTTTGATTTAAATCCAAGCACTTGGACCCACAATCCAATTATTTAAGTGACAGTTCTCCAAGGATGAATCATTTCTTTTTTTATTTTTATTAGGTTTAGCAAGAAATAAAAATTAAAAATTATAAAAAAAGGCAACATAACTATTTGTCTGCACCAGCAAAGTGATTCAAATCGGAAACTTGGTAGTCTTTCTTTGTCCCACTTGTGTCAGTGAAAGTGTGATGAACTCATTTAAGAGCAGCATGGGCTCTGTGACAGAGCATACCGCAAACGAAAGCTAATCAGATCAATGTTTAATCACAAATTAGCAGAAGAACTTCAGAAGCAGAAAAGGAACAGATCTGACGATTCATATAAGCAAAGATGATTGGACGATTATTCTACTGTGAGATGGCTATTACAGATACAGACCCTAAAAGCACATTAGAAAAGAGATCATAAATCATCACTATCCCTTTAGAACCGATTAAGCTACATTCATATCTAATTGATGCATAAACGGTCCCAAAAGCTTTTGCTACACTTATAAATGGATAATTCACACAAAAATTAACAATTTGTCAACATTTATTCACTCATGTCATTGCGAGTGGGGAACATTTCCAGTGATTAATGCCTTATATCTTCTGTCACATAAACCACTTTCATAGTGTTATATCAGTCATTTTTGGACCCTGATAGCCTTTGGTCATTGTATTGAAATACAATGTAAAGATTCCTCTGAATTATGTGCATTCACTGAAAGAAAGGATTTGAAATGACTTGCGAACAAGAACATAACATTATCATATCACAGGTGAATTATCCCCTTTAACTTCATAAAATAGTAAGGCTGTACAACATTTCAAGTGCAGTATCTATATCTATGGAATGAAGCGAGATTTCCTGTGAAGTCTGATCATAACACATGAGTCAGTTTCAGTATGCTAATATCCTGTGATGTGTAACGGAAAAGGGAGTTTATGATCTTCACCGTGACATTAAAAAGAGGAGGGCAGTTTCTCTGCTCCCTCTCACTCATCAGCAGGCTGTTATTTCAGGGAACATGATCGATTGCATAATCATATATGATTTAAGGCAGCAATCAGTTCGGTTTTCTCCATTATCTGCTCTTTTTCTGCTGTATTGTCAGTTCAGTGAGATTAGACGAGCAATAAATCTAGCGCTTCATTCCTAAAAATTAGTTGTCTGTGTCCTAGGGGTTATCGCACATGTTCAAATGTGGATGTGTGAACAATTTGCTGATGCTAAGCTTCACTCAACTTCTCTCCTCTCTCTCCTTCACTCTGTGAAATGTTCTTTCTTGAATTTGATTTAATTTGAAATTCTGAAAAACGTAAAAAAAAAAAAAAATGCTGTAAATGTGAAATAATTTAATAGATAGATGATTTTGTAAAGAAAGACCCACGCAGTATATATTTTGGTTAATATTTTGACAGCACTAATCAAATTTTTATGCATTTTATGTCAAGGAACTTTGTTCAGAAGCTTATTACATAAGTTAGTTATTTTTTGCACATATGTTGCCTTGCTAATCTGCACATTCATGCAATTTCATACAAGAAGTCAAATAGGGACACGAGAGAGAGAGAGAGAGAGAGAGAGAGAGAGAGAGAGAGAGAGAGAGAGAGAGAGAGAGAGAGAGAGAGAGAGAGAGAGAGAGAGAGAGAGAGAGAGAGAGAGGACAGAAAAAGACAGACGCAGAGAGAGAAAAATATCTCAGAAATTACCTATATTAAACCATACACTCCAACTCAGACAAAGCTCAGGTTGAGGTCATGGGGCAGGTTGTGTATATGGGGTGTTGTCAACACCTGCAGATATCTGCCCCACAATAATGAGCTGACATGGCCCTCCACTCTTCTATATCAAACTGTAATTGTGTTGAATGCCCCGCATAGCTCTGTCATTACCTGACAGATAGCTCATAATTTACAGCCCATTTAGTTTGGTGCTACCCGACGCTGTGTTTGCCGCAGAGAAGGAACAGATCTAAGTCGGATGAGGATGCTGATGCTCCAAGAAGCAAGAGGCGCAGTTTACAGATGTCATTAACACAAATAACCCTGCATGGTGCGAATGCCTGATTCCTGATTAGCCAGTCTGTATACGCATTAGCAAACGCTGCACAAGATACAGTTCGGAATACCAAAGCCCCGTTTGCTGTCAGTGGGCCAGCCCTAGATCAATAACACACATATTTACTCATCAATATTACAGCGAGAACCTTGTCTGAGTCAGTGCAGATGACAAGTGGAGACGTAGGAGTGTGTGTGAAATGCTCACAAGGTCAAATGTTTTTTTTATTGAAGAGGCAACCAGAGAACTGAATCAGAACATATTCTGGGTTCTAATATTCACGTGCCTCCTTAAGCGAGAGCAAATAGCTTTCCCTCTTATATACTTTTAGCCCCGCTGAATGTCATTCTCGCTTTTTATACAAATCTGTTCAAACAGACCTGATTCAAAACCGCACAGCACAACAGTGCAGCTCCATTCAAGAACAAATGACTCATGTCAGCTGGTCCTTTTCATGAATCATTCTAAAAGAATTACAAACTCTCCACTTATCATATGATGGATCCTTAATAAATGAACTTGGTTACTGAATAAGCATCAAGTTTCCGTGACAGATTATTTAATAAAACACAACAGTTTAATAAAATAACTTATCATTGGCTAAGCGTTTTTTTCTTTCTATCTTTCTTTGGCACTCTAAAAATTTAATTTGTTTCAATTCAATTTCATTCAGCTTGTCGTTTCATTCTGGCATGCATATTACCAGCATATTGGCTGTTTATAATTACTTTTAAAGCACATATTACTGCCCTATTCTGCAAGACCATATTTTAGATCCCTTAAACCTACTCCATAGCTAAACTTAACTATTAATATGCAGAAATTTGGATAATCAAGACTGCATTTAATCAAAAATACAGAAAAGAGGTAATATTGTGAAATACTTTTACCATTTAAAATAATGATTTTCTATTTTGTTATACTTTAAAATCTAATTTATTTCTGCACAACAGTTTTCAGCACTGATTATAAATCAGCATTTTAGAATGATTTCTGATGGATCATGTGACACTGAAGACTGGAGTACTCTGATGAGAATTCAGCTTTGCATCACCAAAATAAATCTGATTTTAAAATATATTAAAATATAAATCCATTATTTTAAGTTGTAAAAATTTAACACTATAAAAATGTTTTCAGTATTTTTGATCAAATAAATGCAGCCTTGATGACCATAAGAAACAATTTTAAAAAAGACATTACAAATCTTACCGTTTCCAAACTTTGACTGGTATATTATACTATATAATATATGAAAACATCCAGCAAAGTGTCAAGCATGTTGACCCGAACATGAAATATTAGCATATTACCCACACACTCATTCGTCTTTTATTGTTGTTCTGAATGAAAACTCAAAATTCATTTCTTGCCATTAGGTGCAGTTTAACAGCATTTAAAGCTTACAAACACTGCTTTAAATGAACTCAACCAATCACCACAGATTGGTGTCATGCAAAGGAGGGGTTTGGGAGAATGAATCATTTAACAAATCGTTTGGCAGTCGTTGAAAAAAATTAAAAAGGTAAAAAATGTATAATACTAGAAAATGAAGCTGTTTTTTGACCTTGCGTGCATGTCAACCTGTTATTGGGGACTCCCAAAAGATGAACCTTTCATATCCCATAATAGGGGCACTTCTCAGCTCTACTCAAAGCAGTATGATGATTTTCCTGTTTCAGTACCTGACTGGGAAAACAAATGTGCTGCTGTTCGGCACAGAAGCCTGTGTGACAAGTTATGCACATTATAAATATTGTGACATTAAGCCCGTTACTATAATTTATGCATAATATAAACCCAGATGGAATGTTCAACAAAGGGCAAGTCATCTGCACCTTTTGTACTGGAGAACTAAATTATAACCCAAAGCCTAACAAGCCTGAGATATCATAATTTGTAATTTAGGAGATTGCAATCAAACAAAAACAGTTGGGGTGCATAAGCATGGAGAAAGTTGCATTTAATCAGTGTAAACTGCAAATATATTAAAAAATAAACTGTTTTCTCATTGCTTTTCTCATTCCACCAGATATAGATGTTTTTATTCATTGCCTAAGACATCAATTTTGTACACTGAATCCAATGAACCAGAGGCTTGTATTAGGGCTGGGCGGTATGACCAAAATTTTATTTCACGGTATGAGAAATTTTATTTCACGGTAACGATATCTTTCACGATATAGTTTTTTAAATGGGTAGTTATTCCAAAAAATGTACAAAAGGGCCTTATATAATAAATAAGTTTGAATATTTAAGAAAAGAAAAGGACTTGATCTTATTTGATTATTTTGTATTTTATTTTTAACCTTATAAATATAGTAAACAAAATATGATGTGGACAAATTTTTCTAAAGTAACATCTCAGATATAAAATATATCTCAAGTAAATAACAGGAAAAGAAAACTTAAATATGAAAATATAAATATGTAAACACTTTAAGGAAATATCAAAGTTTTTTCCTTCAAAAATACAAAATATAAACAATTACAATTCTTTTATGAAAAAATTGAAAGTGATCACTTCTTGTTGAAAATATGAAGTAAAAAAAAAATTGTAAAAGTATTCAACATTAAAAGTAATAAAAGTATTCAACATTACTGAGCTCCTGTTCAATTCTCAGTCGGCATTCTCTGTACGTTGTTGGCAGCGCAACTTTGCTAAAGTGCTTGCGGCTCGGCATTACATAAGCGCGGATCAAGGGTTTTGATTAGGTCTCGAAAACCCTTCTTTTCCACAGTGTAAACTGGTGGACATGTCTTTGCAAATAAGCATCGTAATTGCATGGGTTATTTCTTTCCATCGTTTTGAGCTTTTTCCATACGGCACGGCTTTGGTAAAAGACAAAGTGGTTTAAACCTGAGGTAAATTTTTCTTTTTGGCTTACGGGCGCTTGCTTGCATCTTTTGGCTTTGTGGTGGGTGTGTTTTTTTAAGGTGGTAAAACAGATTGCTTGTGCTACCGCTGCTAGGGAGTACATTAGCATGACACAGTTAGCAAATCACGTTTTTCTGCTCGTTATCAGATTTTGCAAACCCGAACCAAGTCCACACAACAGACGTTGCACCTCTTTTAATGACGAGTTCTCTGTTCGTTTCTCCTTTTCCATGTTTCACAACCTCCCAGCGTATCCTTCAGTCTTGCATTCAGCGGTTTGACCGGTCTCAGCCTCACGCGTGCTGCGCGTATGTTGGCCACGCCCACTTATTTACATTTCGCGGTATACACGGAATAAAAAAATCTTTTACGGTACACATTTCATTCGCATGTAACGATATATACCGTCATACCGCCCAGCCCTAGCTTGTATCATACTGAAGACAAAATTTTGGAATCGATCCAACCCTATCATCGACTCATCTTAACAATGAATCGAAAACATTTGCTTGGACTCAATCACCAGCATCCCAGACTTACTCATTTGACTCGTCTTGAGGAAGTTATTGCAAAACAAATCCTTTGTAATGGTGGGAGTTTGTTCAATAAAGCTGATTTACGCCTGGCCTGTTAATTTATCTCCTCTCATTAACCCGGGCCGCTGCTGGCTGCACTTCCTGCACTAATCAGCTGCTACTCCCACAGGCTGTGTCCACACAATCCCCAACATCCAGCACTGCAGAGCCCAGCTCAGACGGGCCCTTACAATGCACCAACCACAGTCCGCTTGTGTTCCTCACACTCTAATTAACCAGATGAAATATTCCACAATTACAGCTGCACAGTTACCAAAACAATGAAGATTATATCATAAACTCAGTAAATTGCTCCATTGTTCTATTACAGATTAGAGAAAGTCTCTATTTTCCGGTGCAGGTACAATTCAACACACAGCTCCATTCAAATATAAATTTTATGAACTACATAAGCAGATGAGTGTGTTTATCTAGGTGTGAAGTTCAGCCTGCAACTCTCTGCTCTCTTGTCTTGTAGACTATGAGGGTAATTAGGCAGGTAATGTGCTTGATTACAGGTCTGTTTCAGTATGACCCGTTTCACATGACCCCTACAAGTCCAAAAAGAATTTCAATATCTCCAGCTACATTAGTCTTGCACAGCCGGACTAATAAGGCCCGGTCCACATTCTGTCCATGAACCTCACATTTAAACAACCAAAAAAATCATTGTAGTTATAAAATCGGTATGTTTTACTCCCAATCAGACCAGATCACAAGTTTTTCCAGCGTTGAGTGAATTGGGCATCAGAAAGTCAGTGAATAGACAGTGGATGGCCATGTCATTTGAGCAATAACACAATTTACTATCAGTAGAGATTTGAACCTAAAATTACAGTCACACATGAGATCAAATGTAGCAGCCGTATATACGAAAGACTGTCTGAGAAAGCGTGTGAGAAATAAAAGAAGAAAGTAACGAATAAAAGAAAGAGTTGAGAAGAGGACAGTCACGTCTGGATTGAGCTCAAAGTGAGGGCAAGTCCCTGGTGCCACAGCACCAGGCCATGAAGGATTACTTCTGCTGGCGGTCCATAGAAATTGAGTCTTTTGATGTTACGTTTTAAATTAAAATTCTAATTTGGACAATAAAAATTTAATCACCATTTTCAGACTCTCAAAGAGAATAGCAATAAGCATTTCCATGCAGGAAGCGCATTAATGTTAAGCGGATATAGCTGGTCTTCCATGACACCCTTTTTTCTGCTGCTTGAGTGAGTTGCTGCCATTGATTCAGCTCTGACCTTCTTCTCATCAAAGTCAAATGCTTTTGTGCCACATGCATGCTCTCCATTCCCTATGTGAATCAACAAACAAGCTCTGCTTCACCACTTCTCTGAAGGAAATAACATTTTCTGCTGCAAAATAACTGTACAACATTGAAAATGCCTCCGTTCACAAACCAAGATCCTGTTACAAATTGACTACTGTTACAAAATGAAAGCCATTTCATTAGATCTAGCATTTAATAACTTTCTGTGATTACATTAGCACATGCCTAACACATTAGTTGAAGCAGACACTCACAGACAACTGTACATATCTAGTGTGTCATACTAGACAAGAAAGAGCAAAGATTGGGCAAAATTAGATTTATCTAATGCAATTGGATTGAGAAGTGGGCTTTTAATTATATCTGAATGTATGTTTGCTGTCAATTATGCATAAAACTTTTGTCCACTAACCAGGCCGTAATTTAATTCTAAACTTACTGGAAAATGTAAATGATCCTGGAATGTGAATTCTGATGTTAACCCAGCATCTTCACAAATTTTATGCCAAAATTATGCATTATTTTGCATTATGGCTGTAACCTTTATTACAGTCACCAGCATTAAATGGCTCCATTAAATACAGTTTTAAACATTAACAACAACAGTTAAAGGGGTCATGAACTGCCTTTGTTTTGGGTTTTGTTTTTTCTCATTTTGTACGGCTATCTGAGGTCCATTTAAAATGTTATCAAGATTTGTCCATCAAAAATAATAAGTGGTAATAATTTAGAGGTAATAGGCTATTTTATTTCCTGTTTTTACCTCCTCATTGGAATGCTTTGGACAGGCACATGGATTGTCAAAAGAAGACATACACAGCTGTTAGCCAACCATAGCATGGGATGTTTACGTCTGACAACCATGACAATTAACAGCAATATTTTGTCTTTGTAGCCTCTTTATTGGTTGGTTTCTTCATAGACTTGTGTTTGCCTATTAAATTAAATATTGAATTATTGAATTTTGTATTAAATATTTTTAGCATCATTGCTCACATGATGCCTCAGAAGTCATTGTAAAGACTTGTGGACATTGAATATTGCACACGATTAAATCGCTAACATTTAAAGTGCGCCAATGCGAGCGTGCAGGCATAAAAGCAAAATAAAAAAGACATTTTAAAAACTGCCTCAAGCTGCTTTTTTTGCTTTGACACAAAGCATTAAAAACTGGCCAACCAATGAGACTGGTGCTTTTGCTCACGTGCCTGGAGCTGCTTTGTTACAGTAAAACATTAATTGCACTTTCTCTCAAGCACAGAACAGTCTTACAGAACACACATTGATACCTAATAATGAAGAGGAATTAAGCGGATGAAGAAGATGCATGTAGGCAAGATGAATGTAGAGCTACTGGTCTCATTGGTAACTGAACATAAAGGGCTTTATAAAAAACTTGACAGCAATTACAAAAATCTCAATAAGATGGAGTAGGATTCAATGTGTACCGTGGTATTCCTGTTTTTATTAAAACGCCATCTAAACGCATCATAAATGCTGTCAATTAGCAAGTGCAATAATCCTCCCAGCGTGTACGATGCTAATATGACCATTTACCGCTCAAGAAACATTTCTTAGTATCAATGCTCAAAACAGCTGTGCTGCTTAATATTTTTGCTGAACCCATAATATATTTTTCTTAGGATTGTTTGATCAATAGAAAATCTAAATCTATTTGAAATAGATTTGTACACTTTCACTCATGATAAAGTCACTTATGATAAATTTAATAAGCACTTGCTGAATTAAACCATTATTATAATAAAAGGAAATATTAAATGGCACAACATTTGACTGGTAGTGTGTGTGTGTATATATAAAATTATTATTTAGTTTTTTTTCCAGATCTGAATGTAATTTAATAAAATGGTAGTTAAGTTATTGTTAACTGTTAAAAAAAAAAACAGGCCATACAAGCAAAAATCCCCTCTTTATCTTTTGGGAATGTTTCAGTGAACAGGAGGTCGGAGCACACTGCACAGCACATCTGACTTCCTCAGAGACCTCCAGGATTGGCTGAGAGCTGCCTAATGATTTGGAATGATTTGGAATGACAAGCGGAGTGTAAACAGCTGGTGGGGGTGCTGGGGTGATGACATCGAGAAACCGAGTGCCCTTGGACACCAGGAACAGCTGTAAGACAGTACACACTCTCTAAAACAAAATTACGCCATCCACTCTCCCCTTCTAACAACTGCACCTAAGAGACATGTCAGGGTGCAGGAAGAGGCTACTTACAAAAGTTGACAAAAGACCATCACATGACCAAGCAAATCAGAGCAACTAGCAAACTTTGTGTGTTGTTATGCATTCAAAAATCCTCTACAGCTCACATTAATGAACTGGCTCCAGAAACACGCCAAGCGTTCAAGAGGACAGTTTCTGAGGACGAGACTGCTCCCCTCTTCATCCTGGAGCTAAGACTGTCCTCTCCTCTCCGTAATGAGTTTGGTCCCGTTCCAGGGCCCAGCACGAGCTTTACTGTATAATGTGTCTTCAATGGTCAGATGGTGACAAGCTCACTAATTCACTCCACATGATTGCAGAACTACTCCCATTAAATGTTCAGGAAGAACTGCTGAAGAGACAGTTAGATGGAATGTCAGATGAAGATTCCCACAACGTCTGCCCTGCATAGCTCAGCATGCCTTCTTTCTTCTTAATTCACCTCCCTTCTTTTGTCACAAGTGCAATAATGAAATAACGGATTACTTTCTTCATAAACCCAGTTTTGTCAGTTATCTCAATACAACCTAAAAGTATTACAATGCAAGCAGCAAATTAACAAAACAATTTATTGGTGCTCTTCCAAAACATTGATCTGATATTGTTTTCTATGACTTCTGTCACATGGTTTTGACATGCCTGCTTGCATTCTGTATTCAATTGTACATATCAATCATACAAACTTACGTAATTTATACAGTATTGCGATGGAAAAATATTGTGACATATTGCCTTTGTCCCAATTTCCATATTCATGCAACATTCATACTTGACAAAATACATTTTAAAACGTTCCCCAGTTTTGATCGTGCACTGATAAATGCCACTATAGTTCGCCCTGGAGATGTTTTTCAAAAATGGCATTAAAAACATTTCTAATAAAGCAAAATAATTTACAAAAAATGCTGCTTCTGAAAATTGCTCAAAGAATCTTTAAAAAAAAAAAAAAAAAAAAAATGGTAAAAGAATTTCCATTTAATTTCAATCTAGCAGCGCAACTGTTTTCAACATGGGTGATAATGATAAATGAAAGGATCGTGTGATACTGAAGACTTGAGTAATGATGCTGAAAATTCCATTTTGTAATCACAAGAATAAATACAATTTTAAAATACATTGTAATAGAAAACATTTCAAACTATTACAGTTTGACCATAGTTTTTTCCACTGCATTACAGTCTTGGTGAGAATAAGAGACTTTATTTAAAAATAAAAGAGTAAATAGCACAACTATCATTTTGAAATCACAAAAAAAAAAAAAAAAAAAAAAAATGGACCTTTATAGGGGGTTTAATTGTCGAGTATAACAAACAGGCAACACTAATGTAAGTTCTAATGATCTGAAGACACTCAAAGAAGAAAGAATGATGTATTCCGAGCTTTAAGACATCAAACGTCTTTTCCTAACTTGAGATTTAAACTTATTACTAGTTTAAATTTAGCCAATTAACTTGTGTTATGTCACAGCACTTGAATAATGCAGTTTTCTTTTGAAAATCTGTTAAAATGACCACAGAGACTTATTGTCTCCACCTGACTAGGCCCCTTAATATTTCTGCCAGTTGCAATATGCAATATTTAGGAGCATAATTAATTTCTTTTCTTCAACACAATTGGTTCATTAAAATGGGACTCTGCCTCTTATCTTTTCCCCAAAGGTGTTCAATAATTTTCTATTTTACTGCTGGCCTATAAACAGGGTCTTTTTGAAAGAGACAATCAAGAGCTATTCAATTATCAAGCTGGACTGGCTCCCTAACGCTGAGAGTTCACTAACCTTACAACATTTAATTGAGTGAAGAATAATTTCTCTTTGGAAAAAAAATAATAATCTATTTAACAGTCCTCAATAATTATAGCTGGCCTCGGTGGTTGAAAAAGGCAGAGAATAGCAAAAGATTCTTAGTATTTGTTGACAGATCTGTCTATCAATCTATTTGTACATCTGTCCAATCTAATCATCGCGAGCACCAGCAACGACGCAGCAAAAATCAAACCGGCCAGTTAGTACTGGCCCCAAAAAAAGACCGCACCGAGATGGCTCTCTAAAGCCATTGCACACAGGCGCCACATCGCATATTGAAAGAGAAATCCCAATCTCAATTCAGAGACCAATGCAGCAGTATAAATATTGATCTTCTCGCTATCTCTCATTGGAATAGTCGCCACAGGTCCATATATCTATTTGTGTGGGACTGTTTGCAAGGCTGGCCAGACTGCAGCCAATGCACTAAAGTCCATTCAACATATAAACAAATACATCAGGGCTCTGTTTAAGCTAGCGCGTAGGATCCAGCTCCTGCTGCAGTGCCATACTGCCACCTACTGCTGAAAACACTGACCACGTATCATCACCACTTCAGATCAAAGCTTAGCTGCTTAGACTCCCAAGTGATGATAGAGTGTTTAGATATTAAATGAAAAGGAGGATGTGCCGATGAGGTTAAGCTATTCAATTAGACATAATTGTTTAATGATACGTTTGGGGTGATCATCTTTTGGCTTCATCCAAAAGGCTTTTAGAAGATCATTACAGATCTTCTTTTCTCCATCACATAAACTGTATATTTAATGTGTGCTTATTGATATTTTCAGGGATAATAATGCTAATCTTTATGCATTTTCCTTTTAAAAAAGCTCATTAGATGCAATACCAGGTCTTAAAGGGATAGTTCATCCAAATCATCATTTACTAAGTTTAATCAACATTTGCTGGTAGCCATTATTCCAAGGTTATTTTTTTTTACCATGTTATGGAAGTCAATAGGGACCAACAACTGTTAGGTTACCAGCCATCTTTGAAATATCTTCTTCTGTGTTCAAAAGAAGAAACTAACATATCTTTGGAAGTTGATGGTGAGTAAATGACAACTATTTAAATTGTTATCCCTTTAAGTAATACGATGCCTGAATAGCACATTATTTACCAGCACAAGACAGCAATCTATTTAAAGTTTATCATTATATTCTAGATATTTATATATTTTACTTCTACCACTTTGGAAATAATGGGAAGGTGGACTATTATATTGGACTATTTAAAATCGCACTATAATATGCCATTTTCAGCATCTCTCCTGCCGGGGGAACACTGTCGGTGTGTGTAAGCAGTGATTGGTCCTTTTCCCGACGGGTCAGGTGAAAGCGGTGGTTTGGAGCCGAGATTGACTCTGGGAGCATCTTTTTCTCATAGATAATGAATCAGACAGTGGGCTGCTAGACTGTGTTTATAGGCATTCAGAGGCGTAAAGAGGGACATGGGGAATTCATATTCACATATAACAGCCTCCAACATGCACAGAAATGACAAAGCGGCCCGAAAGCAGTGCGCTTGGTGACTCGCACCTAAACTCTGGGGTAGAGGAGGATCAGGGATAGCAAATCGATTCACCGCTCGCTATCCCCCGACCACCAAAGTCATTTTGGCTGCAGTAAAAGGAAATTCTATTACCAATGACAAGTTTGTTTCATTTGCTCTATTGCTTTCATAGCCCAGACATTGACAATGTTGATGGTTTTTCAAATAAAATCATTTTATGTCAAGGCCATGGTGCTATATTATCTGCAGACCTGTCTAAATTGCTGTCTTCTTCTTATAGAGGTTTTGACACTAAAAATGCCACAGTCTGATTGATATCTCCCAGGATCTCCCCTGGTGGAGTTATAACCTCCAGACTAATAAATATCTGACCCCACGTGACCAGAAGCAAAGAACAGACTGGAAGGTCAATCTACACAAAAGTTGAGACCAACTTGCTATAAATTTACATTTTATGATAATAACCAATTGCTTTTTCTCAACCAATTTGAAATATAAACTACCAAAATACAGTTTAAAAGCCATTTTATGTATGCCTGATGACTATTTTTATATAAAGTAAATATAATAATAAATAAATTATTTAATAATAATAATAATAATGTCTAATTTATATGTATCTGCACAAATATTTAGTATTTTAGGCATACATCAGATTAAAAGGTTAAAACACACACAAATGTAGATCAGAAAATAGGAACATTTTCCAAAAATGAAAAATTACTCGAGGGTTACTCTTATGACAACAGAATTTTCATTTTTGGGTGAACTATTCTTTTAAATACTGTTTCACTTTGGGCATCCCAAATTCACGTCTCAACTTGTTGTCCTTGCTCAATCCTGTCCCTCCCTCTCTAATAAAGAGATGCCCAAAAATGGCCAAAATAAAAATCTTAAAAAAAATAAAAAAAAAAAAAAAAAACCACACAACAACATTTATGCATGCTGGGCACTTATTAACTGCTTTGCCTTCATTACCTAAAACAAAACAGGCAGAATTCTTCAGATCAGAGAAGCGCACACAAAGAGAGGACAAAGACAAAACAAGTCCGGGCAAACAGACATCCAGAATTGAGAATGCTGGGTACATAGGCATGATCCAGCATTGATCCAGCACCTCAGACTTACATGATCCCCAGTAATGACAAATCTCTCATTGCGAGGCTGCAGGGCTGACCACAGAGCTCTCAAACACACACACATAAATAAAACGTCATGTTTCAGCAGCTCAAGCTGCATGGCCAAATAAAACACCACGTGGCAGATCTCTAACACCTGAATGTGCATTGTGCAACTCACAATATTACAGCCTTACAGAGAGATGTAGTGCAATAATACTGCTACAGATCTTTATGCCTGACATTTAGTGTTTTCACGTTGAAGCTATAATTCATCACGTATTTAAAAACTAAGCAGTTTAAGATTTGTCAATCACACAGCCTAATAGAGGAACCATCCAAAAATGGTTATTAAACACTGTAAATATAAGAAAGTAATTTTAAGTGTGTGTATGGACCAGGCATTATCATTAAAAAGAAACACAATTGTAACAGACTGGGTAGCTATTGAAAATAAGACCTTTCAACATGCCTCGCTCATTAGCGGTGCATAAAGTACTTCAGACAATCTCACAGAGTGCAATAAAAAGGCTGTATCCTGCCTCTGGCCACCGTTTTCCACAAAGACACACATCTACGATTAAAACTGAAGTTTTCGCTTGATATTTACGCTGTGGGGTAAAAAGCAAACTCCTGGGATAAGACAATTTGGTGAGACACATTAATTGCGCCAATGATTATCAGGCAAGATCTACTCCTGCTTTATATTTATAGTTGTGTCCACTTTTCATTATGGTGTTCATTACTGGGTATAAATAATGTGCATAAATGTGCCTGCACCCTTCGACACAGTCCATAATATTGCCAAGCAATATCCATCTTGTCTGAGGTTATCAGACATTACCTTACTGAATTATGTCTATTAGTTGCTTCGCAGCTTGCCTTGCCATCAGCCTCTTTCTGCAGCCATGACAGCATTAACTTTTAGCTTTATTGCATCTTCTTTACCCAACATACACCATTAATCTGCTTAATGACTACCATGACCCCTTTCATCCAATTTCATAAAATAAAACATATTAATAAAACGCATTAAAGCTCCTATTGTACAGGATCTTCTAATAAATCAGTGAGCACTTTTCAAGGAAATGGCTGCACATAAGGGCCGCTGGTTACCTTATTTATTTAATGATAAGAGGGTTTTTGTGCATTTGCACACAAAAATTAAATCAGAGAATATTAGATGTTTTTTTAAATAAAAGGAATTGCTTTAAAGACTGACAGAAGCCTTTTCACTTGTGACAAAAACATGACTTTTTTCCACCCCAAGACATCCATGTCCTGTTGCACACACAGGCTACACATTTGATGCAAAACGTTGACTGAAATGATTCTCTTCATCATTAAAAAAAAAAGACTGTGCGCACACATAATCTGATCCCATGTACAATACACACATATTCTAAAATTGTCCAATTAGTGTCTGAATGCCTCCATCTACATGTTTTCTCACATCAAAACCCAAAGACAATGGTGCTTGATCTGTACATATTTATCTTCTGATTCAGGTAAAGAGGTTTTCTGCAGAGGAAAAATCATCGTCTTGATAGATTTACAAACTTGCAGCTTTTCTCTTCAGAAGATGTTATTTGATGGCCAGGATTGGTCTGAATTACTTGTGGATTCTAGAGATATCTAGAGATAGAAAATAAGGTGTATACACATGATCTGATAGTAAATGCATTTTCTCCAATTTTGTTTTTTGGATGAAAATAAAAATAATGTCTGTTTACTGCTCAAGGTAGGTAGGGGTGGGTGGGTGTGTGTGTGTGTGTGTGAGAGAAATGCAACACAAATTCCAAGTATGGGACAACACATTTGGCCATACTTCACGCCCCTGAATTACTTTCTTTTCATAAAGTCACCAATCCATTCACTGTACTTCCTTGTGACTTCGCAGTGTGCATAATTATGTGATCTGATTAAATAGAACATGAGAGAGATGAAACTTGCCATATGCATGCTTTAAAATACACTTTATGATCTGCAAACCTGGCAAGTGCTGAGATCAGGAGTTATGGTGTTCACTGCCCTGGGTCTAAAGCCTTTGAAATCATCTGCAGACAGGAAATGTTAATCCCTTTGATCAGGACCTGCCTGACACCTTGTCATAATTTGTCCTGAGGTCCAAAACCCTGGGCAAAGACTTAATTAAACTAACATTACACATAGTGCATCCATAAATCTGACGTTTTCAGTGACAGTACAGCAAATGGTTAAAACAAATCCGATTGACAACATTTTATAACCATAAAAAAATCAACCACTCAATTGCACATTTTTCATTTAAGTGAAAAAAATTAGATTTCAACACAGAAAAGAAATAACTTAAACGCTTATCAAGCAGCTCTGTGCAGAGGCAAAGGGAAGGAATTTAAAGCCCGAAAAATCTTAACCATTTCTGTGATCATGGCTCCTAATCTGTGGTTTAAAAAAAAAAACCTATTAAAAGTTTTTTCACTTGAAAACCCTCCAAAAAAAATTATATATATATGTGTGTGTGTATGTGTGTGTGTGTGAGAGACTTCATTTTAAAGTGCCCCTATTATAGATTTTTGAAAATGACCTTTCATGCAGTGTGTAACTCAGCTCTAAGTGAATGAAAACATCCTGCAAAAAAAATCTAAAAGTGCAAAGTCAACTCTGAATCATTGGAGTGAGCTGCCTTTAAAACAGATCACAAGCAGTTTCATGTTGAAGTCAGCATGAAACATTAGCATATTGCCTGCCCAATTTTTGGTCTTTTACATTGGTCTGAAAGAAAATGCTAATTATTTCTTTAACACTAGATGCTAGTAAAAACAGAGGTATCCCTGGTAACGCTGTACACAAGTAGATTAGCCTCATACAAATGAGGGATATGAAAAAATGAAATGTTGAGCAAATAAGATTAAAAAAATACACATATTATAAGACAAATGAAAGTGCTTTTTAAGTTTGCATTCATGTTAACCTGTTTAAACCTCTTAAAGAACTAATAATCCTTTAAAATATCCATACACTGTGCTTTTAGGTCCCATACAGACTTCCAAAATCACATTATTACCAAAATAACAGAATTTGCCCAAATAGGCTCCATTAACATGAGCCAACTCAATTGGCCTCTCATAAATTAACCATACATCAAATACAGCAATCAATTAGAATACCATGAATATTCAAACTCTACTACCACCCACTCTAATATCTATATTCAAAGAGAAGTGAGTACCTTTTAAAATTTCACAGGGGATCAGAGGAATTAAATCGCTATGCACTGCATCCAGTTCCAGGCACGTTAGCTGGTGTTGATTTTAATATCAAAGCCTCTTTGCCATCAAGAACAGTGCTTGAGATCTCATTACCCGGCCATGATAGACGAAAGGCAGATCGCACCTGCCACACGCCTCAGTCACCCACCCACCTGCTAACGCAAGCCTCTAAGGGACAGTGGATCAGAGAGGAGATCCTCAACTGGTGGCACAGTGACCTCTTCTGAAAGGTTTACAGATAAACAAATGCAAATAATAAAATGCGACCAATACATCATCATGCACAGTTAAAAATTAATTTATCTTTAAGGCGTGTTATAAAAAGGTTCATATTCTGGTCTTGTGAGTCCCAAACAGCAGTTTGACATGAATGCAAGGTCAAAAAAAAAAAAAAAAAAATCTTATTTTTATAATATGCATTTATTTGTACCTTATTTGTTCACCCCTTCAGTGATTGGTCAATTAAAGCAGTGTTTGTGAGCTTTTACCGGCCCAAAAGCAGCACCTAGTGGCAAACAATTAATTTGCATTTTCATTCAGAACAACGCAAAATACCAACATTTTGATGTCAACACTTCGTACTCGTTTTAAAAATTACTGCGATTCAGAGTTGACTTTATAACTTTATACACGGTGCACTTTCAGATTTAAAACATTGCAGGATGTTTTCATTCACTTAGAGCTGTGTTACACACTGAATGACAGGTCATTTTCAAAAATCTATAACGGGGCACTTTAAACTTAAAAGACAGACAAAAGCATTTCCCTAATCGATTGATGTGAATGAGCATCTAAAGACCAATCAAACTGTACGTTGATATTTTGGCATGTATTTATTTTCTTGATGAAAAGCTAGCAAAAAGGCAATAAACGTGATAAATTTACTTCATGTATTCATATGCTTACGTCATTCCTATCGGTATTATAATCAATAAATATAAAAGTGTCAAAATTAAACTAAATCTATTTAATGTTTATAGGAAATCACTTATTTTCCTATAGTGAACAATTCTGAAACTCTGCTGGGTCCCCAACGTTGAGTTATCCAAAGAAAAGACATCCCGACTTTGATCGTCCTCTGAGGTCATGATAAATAGCCCTCTTTAATGAGTGAAACCGTTTTTTGACGTTACATATATGATTAACACCAGGGGCTCGATTTGGCTAGGTGTCACAATTTGCCATGGACTAGTAATGTCTTTGAGGCATGTGGTCACTGCTGATGAGAGGGAGACAGATTAAGCCTGTTAAAATAATTAACATAAAAAAGCGAATGACATTAAAAGCAGAAGACATCCCGGCCCTCCTTTACCCTTGACATTCCCTCGGTGAGGCGCAAGATGAGTTGCAAAAGGATTTAATTTGAGAAATTACAAAACAGCAGGACTCAGGAGCCCCACAGGTAGCGCAGACTGGATCTCTCTCTTGCCAATTTAAAACATAGACGTTGAACAAAGAGGGTGTGAAGCTCGAAGGGATAATTCTGTCTTGCGCTATGCCTACAATGGGATTCGGTTCGGCGTTCTATTTGGCCTCCTGTGGAGGGGTTTCGAATGGAGGGACAACGCCATGTGCCTTCGCAAAAAATCGGAATCTTATTTCACACAAGGATCGGCCCTCATCAACACATCAAAGACTCTTTACCGCATTAGCATTCGACTGAAGTGAGCTTGAGCTTCTGCTGCAGTACACGGACCCAAACAAATGATCACCAGCTAATGGCCCCAGCTAGACGGCCAAACACACGAAACCGTGCCGAAAAGCCTCAAGCCAATAGTTCATAAAACACTGAATGTTCTGATATAAATCTAGCAATTAGGCAGAGTCTCAGACCTTATTGCCAACAAATCTAAGAGAACGCAAATATTTCATTCCATAACACCTCAAAGCAGAATGTTTCCAATCCTCTTTTAGTGCCCGACACTTATTTTAGAAGAAACGCCAAGCTGAAGCACCTTTTCTACGCAAAACTGGGATATTTAAGCCATATTTTGACTTCCGGAAATTCTTTTCAAAATACTTTCTCCAATTTGCCACTTTTTAGAAACGTATAAATTCTTTACAGCTTTGACAACAGCAAGTAAGCCAACCTTGTTTGTAGAGCTTGTTTGGAAACAGCTGTTGTGATTATTGCCATTTCGTTTGCAGACAGAGCACAGAAATGAAATACTTCGCCTTTAAAAGGAAAATAAACAACCCTCTGGAACATTATCAACCTGATAATTGCTTCTAATTAATTCACGTTTGTACAATAAACACTCGAAACCTTCAAGTGGAGGAAATATTTTACAAACTGACTTCCAATATGTATAATGCACATATATGTAATATGCAAGTTTTTCTACACAACACAAAGGTGGCATCTTTTTTATATAATGCATACGTGTTCACATGGGGAAAACTACCTGGCCGTATTCATTTGAAGTTACTTACTTTATAGTTTCTCTGACTGATCCATGCAGCACAATCCGGTGTGATGTTTGAGGTATGTGCCGTCTTGGCTCTGTGCACCCATGTCAATACTTTCGCTGTAGTCTGTGAATGTAAAATAAGAATGGCAGGTTAGCATTATTGAGTCTCAGTTCCTACACTGGTCAGATCGATTCTTACACGCATCTATTTTAATGACTGAGAAATAAATCGAGCCACAGCCTCTGCCTTCTAATGAGATTGGTAACAGGTGTCAGAAGGATTCGAGAGCCTTATGTTTTTTTTTTTTTGTAGTGAGCACAATAGTAGGCTACTGCTGCACACCTGATCCTATAGTAAACAGTAAAATACACCTGCAGAAACGGGAAGGTTCTTGAGGGGATAGTGCAGAATATATAAAGCATATACAAACCATAAAAGTTATGCAACCCTTATGCAACGAATGCTTCCTTTAGGGTTATTTTAGTTAACTAAAAAGGAAAAATTTATTAAAACAATAAAAAGACAAACATATTATTTCTGCTCACTGACTGACGCGCAATTTCTCACAATTTACTTTGAAATTAAAATTGCTCAAAATTTACTTTAACTAGACGCACTAAATAAATTACAACCGAAGTAAAAAAAATATATAAAGTATATTTTAAAACATTTTAAAAATCATCAAACGACACAAATATTGACCGTTGCGATAATTAGGCCTACATTTACTCGAGACAAACGCCGAAGGCCATAAACACGAGCTCAGCGCTGCACCTAACGTTTAATAAAGCTTTTACGCATTTCTGGATGATAATAATCGATTTTACCAGATGAAATCAGACCTCAAAGTGGTTTTGTTGTTGTTGTTGTTGTTGTTTTTACAAATTCGGCTACCTCCGTGAGACACTAAACGCATCCATGTACGTAAACGTGTTCACAAAAAGACAAGCGGCGACACGATTTTCTTTTTTTATAGGCTGGTGATGAATATCCTTCGATTAGATTTATCGGGCCACTCTAAATTTACTAAGTAATGTGAATAAAATAATCCAGTAATGCAAAAATGATTACCATTCTTTGGTCAAATAACGAGCAAATAACATTCAAACGCTGACGGTCAAGGAAGCAGCTCATAGGTTGTTTGCGCATGACGTCATTCCTGTGGCGCGAAATGAGTGACGAATGATTGATGAAAAGACAGCATTTTTTTATATATATACTTATTATTTCTTTTATTACAATTAGCGTAGTATTTAGGGTTAAAGTATTTCATTTTTGCGTTTGGTGGCCAGAAAAATTATATTTATTTACTACTATTTATTTAACTACTACATGCCGGTATGTCAATAAATATGACCCACAAAAAAGCGGTCATAATAGCTAATTTATTTATTTATGTCTTGCTTTAAGACATTATCTAACACTCAATGTTTATAAGTTTCAAACTCCAATATCTGACTCCAAATATAGCATAACTGTCTTAAAATAAACACCACACATGATAAACTGCTGGGCAGATTTCCGGTAAACTAGTGCCTTAAAATGCCAAAAAACTGCTGTGATTTCCTAAACTTTCTAGCGTGCACGAGAAGCAGCGAAATAAATGAGCTTCAAAGCTATTGGTCGTTTGGAACCATTGGCCGTTCCATGACACGTTTTACTTCCGCATTCCTCCGTTCCAATGGAAGCCTATGAGAGCGTTCCAACTCTCTGTCCCAACTATACCTTGAAATACGTTGCTAGAGCAGAAAGAGTCACTGAAGGAACCCGAACAATAAAATAATGGCGCGCATATTAAGCAAAAGTACATTTTGAGAAAAAAAAAAGCATTGTATAATGCATGCAGGCTGATGAAAAGATATATAATTTAAAAGCATTGTATATAATGATTGTGTTTGCTCAATGTAATCATCATTAATTAACTACAACAAAAAAAGTTAGATTTTTTATGTTGTTGGATAATATATTTTTTCCAGTGTACACAGTTACGCATAGTTTTTTTTATTAGTTTATTTTATTTGAGTGCGCGCGCGCGCGTGTGTGGCCTGCTGTCCCGTTAAACTGTTAATGGCCAGTTTTGTGCAGGTTTAATCTCTGACCCCGAGAGCAGGGACAGCGCGCGACAGACCCCCGGAGGCCGATCCGCGCGCATCGATTAACCCGCGCGCGCGGGACGCTAAGGAGACGATTAACCTCCGCGGTCACCCCACAGTCTGCCGAACGCGACACGGCCCTCTCCTTCCGCTCTCCAGCCGCACCGCCGTAACACCAAAACCCCGCTCTCTGCCCCCTCTCCCCCAGAAAGCGAGCCCGCCTCTCCGGCGCAGGTTGATCGATACGGAGCGTATCTCCGCGCGCAGACTTCCAGCGCGCCTTCGTTCTGCAGAGGCCTGACAAAAAAAAAAAAAAAAAAAAAAAACCTCTCAGTTCCGACCCCGTTCTGCGCGGACGGGGGTTCACGGAGAGACTGCGAACGGGCGATATCGCGCTCGGAATGAAGGGTGCGTTTGGCAGCGAATGCTCCTGAAAATATTCCTTAATGGCAGAAAAGATGTGGCTTGAACGGAGGGACGCTGAAAGCAATCTCCAGGGAGAAAATATGCCCACTAACACCGGCATCGATCACATTGAAGATGACACAGCAGTAAGAAAATGAGACAAAACTCAATTCCAGCAGTTCATATTCCATTTTTCTCCCTCGCAGCCGAGGACTAAAAGGGCAATTACCTAACGCTTCAGAAATGCCTCTTTCTCTACAAAGAGATAAAGAGAGACGTACCCCGGGCTTGTTGTTTTATTCTGCGGGGATTTGTCATATCTGAGGCATTTAGCCATTTTCTCAACTGTCAACTCCTCCTCTCGCTCAGCTCCATCATTCCGCGCCGACGTTCGTCGCGTCCCGACATCGGCGGGAGTTTAGCATTCCGGCGTGAATCTGCCGCGAACGCCGGTCCTGCGTGTTTCGGAGCGGGAGCGGGAGCGGCGGGGAGAGGGTAGGTCACGGTGGGGGTCAGCGCTGAATTACAGACTGTCACCGCTCGCCCGGGACCCTGTCACTGCCGGTGTCCGGTCAGGGCGCGCGCTCTTTCGATAAGACACCATTGGACTTCGGCTTTCTTGCTGTCAGCGCGCGAGACGCGAGGCGGCTTTAAATAAATTGCTCTTGCTATAGATACCGAAAGCAGGGAGCGTCCGGACTGCTGGATGTCTTATTCATCTTCACTCGTATGTTTAACCAGGACATAGTTTCAATCATAAGTTCAAAAAGGAAAAAAAGAATAGTTGTACTGGTTATCAGCAATAGCATAATTAAAATTAAATTTAAAATCATTATTGCTATCAAAAAATTACATTATTAGATGCAACAACAGCAATCCCACTAATACCCCACTACTACTAAAAACAATAATAATAATAATAATAGTAATGACAACTTTTATTTTGAACAGTATGTGCTTTTTATTTGCAGAATATATTTTATAATATTGCCACATAAAAATACTACTGCTACTTAGCACATAATATTATAATATTCTTTACAACATATTATGAAAAACATAACAACAAAAATAATGATAATAATAATAACATCGAATAGTCCGTTTTTTTGCTTGCAGTATATATATATATATATATAGTACTACTACTGCTACTACACAGTAAATATTACAGTAAATTATTTTCATACTATTGTTATTAATAATTACATTATTAGATATAACAATAATAACAGTAACATTAATAATATAATTTTAAAAATGCTTATTTTGAACAGTCTGCACTTTTATTTGCAGAATATTTTTGATAATATTGGACATAACATTTTAATATGTAATATTGTTATATTATTATAATTATAATGTTTTTTTAAATAATATTAACTATTCAATTACACTCACACACATACACGTATATAATAATATAATATAATAATATAGGCTTTCATTTGCTGTAATTCTAAATGGTTTACAGAATCTCATTTTTCAAGGTGACCCGCTTTCTTTGTGTTAATATGGTAATTCATTAAAAGTCTGATTAAAGCTCTATTCACAGCCCCTCGATAATGGCCTTATAACATACAGATGAAGAGAGGACCCAAAGAGCGTATAGTATTACCTCAGGGGGTCCCATTAGACGGGTCATCCGCGTGTCCCTCAGTGTTAACACTTGAAGAAACTTAAAAGGTGAAGACGCTGATGCTCTTTAACTGCGCAACTTCACACGTTTCCCCCAGGAGTGTCTTTTTTTCCAGCAGGCCTCGTGCCTCTTTACACACCTCTGGACCCTGGCTCCATAGGCCCACTTTCAACATAAATCCTCACGCGCCTAACACGTCTGAGAACCACTTCCTGCTCTCATTTGCCCACAAGGACCCGCGTCCCGATGGGCCGTTTCGCCCAATAAACAATTCAGTAAGATAAAACGATAGTATACCTCACTGAAATACTCCCCTGACCTGTACATTTTAAGCTGATCGTAACAAAGCCCATTACGGTTATCTGATATGTTCCTAATACTTCTTAGCAAGATGACATGCATAAGGAGTCATGTCATTACCCGGGAACTTTTGTTTTTCCGCTGATGCCATCAAGAGCGAGGGCTGGCGACAGGAAGCTATATAAGCAGCACGATTCATCCCAATCCTGACCACTCTTGATTGACTGTGCTCAGCCAGGAACGGTAAGTGGGAAACCAAGCATTGCTTTTCTAGATGATCGAGCTCGCAAAAAGGTGGAAAGAAGAACCTAGTCTTTAAGCGTTTGACTTAAAAATGCGCTCTTGGTTCTTACACATTTTCGCATCCTTTCCAGGCGGTACATGTCCACAGCTTTTGCCCATCATGGTCCTGTTGCTCCAGGCAGCAGCAATAACCCTGCTGCTGGCCTCCCTGCCTGGATCACTCTCTACTCCGTCTCAGCATCTGTGCGGCTCCAACCTGGTGGACGCGCTTTACCTTGTGTGCGGGCCTAGGGGCTTCTTCTACTCCAGCAGAAGCAGGAGGGATCTGGAGACTTTGCTGGGTGAGGGCTTTCTGCGAACGTGCATCTGCGTGGTTGTTAAGTGGTGGAACATTTCGAATGTTAAGCGTTGGCTTCCTCTTCCAGCTTTGCTCTCCGATCACGAGGTAGCCGAGGCCGATCCAATAAAACAGAAGGTGATGATGAAGATGAAGAGAGGGATTGTGGAGCGGTGCTGCCACAGGCCCTGCACCATCTACCACCTGGAGGACTACTGCAGCTGAACAAGTCCAAACGCTATGTAAAAGGTTAAAGGTTTTAATAAACGTTCATTACGTGCAAGAAGTGTTTGCTTGTGGTTTTGAAATGGAAGCTTGTAGAATAAAGGAAGGTTCCTGAGAACCAATGATAAATCGCAGAAATGTGTTCTGGGTTCCCTTGTGTTCTAGCACCCTCTGCTGGGACTTTAAAACTCTCAAACTGATGAGAAACGGATGTTACTTGAATAAAACTTACAATATAATCTTATATAAATACACACACACAAACAAAGTGAAGAAAGAGGAAAAAGTATTTTATTAAAAAAAAACAACAGCTCTTATTAAAAACATTCAAATCCATTTTTTTTTTATTAAAAAGGGACATATATAGTTTTTACATTTAAAAGGACAGTTAACTCAAAGACTTGCTCTCACGCCTCCAAACCTGTATTACTTTCCACACACACACACACACACACACAATGGGTAATGTCTTTAAGACCAGTGATAGACAAAGCAAGCAAACGATCAAATTAAGTATTAAAATGACAAAAAAAAAAAAAAAAAAATAATAATAATAATAATAATATTCCAAAACACCAAATTTGTATAGAAAAGAGGAACAAACAGAACAGTTCCTCATAAGGCTTGCTAGACACTTAAACAGAGTGGGCTAACTTTGGAAAAAGAAAAGGTTGAAGACAATGGCACACCCAGTGCTGAACAAACCCAACTAACAGAACATTCGGTGAATCCAAGCCCATAGAAGCATGTTTGTACCACTGTAGTCAAATCAAAAACAACATTTAAAAAAAGAGGGGGGTCGTCAATTATACATGGATATTGAGCAACAATAACATTAATAACACAACATAAAACATAAATAAGATTAGCATCGTCATAACCATCCCATCACAGTGTTCACGTTGCAGAGTCATCCGTAATCCAGGAACATTACTCAAAGGTAGTCCAACATCCAGAGTTTAAAACAATTGTTTGTTGCCTTAAAGAAAAATCATAATTAGATTTTAAAAAGACAAATAACATAAAATGTGTATCAAGTTTGCTTGAGTGACTCACTTTGCGTAAGAGCAGAGGCGGGCTGCTGGTTTTCTTTGAGGTCGTGTTTGAAAGCCTTGCTGGGGTCGAATCTCCGCGGCGTCTGACTGGGCTTGAGCCGATCCAGCTCCTGCTTCTGTTTCCCAACCTGCGCCCTTAGGTTGAACACTTCCTGCAGAACACACGAGCGCGCTCAGCTACATAGAAAAAACATCAGTCGAACAACGACCTTGTGACTAGTGTCTCACTTGTTTGAGCTCCAAGTTCTCCTCTTTTAGTTTGACCATGTGTTTGATCTTCTGTTTCTGGTTTTGATGACCTATCAGGTTGGCGTAGGCATCGGCTAACTTGTTCAGCTCTGCCTGCGTGGCTCCTTTCTCATTCAACAAAGCGTTCCTCTCTGCTGCGAAGCGGTCCAGCTGTTCCTGAACACCAGAATGAGAGGATTCGTCCATCACATATGTACTGCCCCTGCTGCATCTGGCGCAAGTGCCTGGCTCGAAGTTAAATTACGGCCCGTGTTTGTTTATCAGTCTGTTTAGTGTGATTGCAAACTTAAAGTGAGACGTAATAAAGCGATCCTGCTACGATATAAAAATAGAGCGATTTTCCCCAAAGGCTTTATTGACTGCACCGGTGTTTTTATACCGCTGCATATCTGAAGAAAGATGTCTTTTTCATTTCACCTTGCATATAACGCCTGATAAAGCAGCTTTTGTAAGCTCAACACTGCTTTGTCTACAGTCATTCCTGAGGAAACACCTGCTTTAAAGTGCCTCCTACTGGCAGAGAATGAATCTGCATTTTCAATAAACCCGTCTGATCAAAATGAATATAATATAATATATATAATATCTGTGTGTGTGCGCAATTATATATATCACCACTAGCACAAATCTTTGCTTACCTGAAATGGTTTCACTTTAGCATGGAGCTCTTCGTACAAGTTTCTCCAGTGCTCAGTTTCAGCATCACACGCTCTAAAGGCGGAATTAATGACAATATGGAATTAAACAATGCCAATACGCAGAGCCAGAGCACCACATGTCTCCGTGCATGAGGACACTATGATGGACTAGACATCCCGCTGAGTGCATGGTAACTTTCTCACCTCTGCAGCTGTGCCTCTGCGAGTTGTTTGTGGTAGTCTTGCCTTTCCTCTTCCATCTGTCTGCATAGCTGTCGTTTCTCCTGCTGCCACTCAACAGCGTGATGCTGAGCGGCGTCTCTTCCCTCCTGCACCTGCCTGTTCAGCTCAGAAACCTTGTTTTCCAGTTCCTCTACGTGGCCCCGCAGCCTGCTGGCTTCTGCAGATCGGCCCTCCACTGACTGCCTCCTCTTCTGTTCTCTCTCCAGCTGGGCCTGAGCCCGCTCTCGCTCTCCTCTCTCCCGCTCAACCTCCGCCTGCCGGCGTCTCAGCTCCTCACTCAGAGTCTCTGCTGCTTGCTTCAACTCTTCTTCTCTCTGAGCCAGCTTAGTCTGAACTTCTAAAAGCATACTTTAACACAGAAAAACCACCGGCAGTTATCAATCACTCAGACACCGAATTTCATTTCAGAACATATTCTGAATAGTATAAGAAATATACTAAAAGTAGTATGACTTGACGACAGTAGGAGGGATGGCAAAAGTCATGTATTAATAATAGAATAGTTTTAACCTGTTAACAGAAATAAAATGCAGATATGTAAAAATACTGTGGATACATTAATGTGGATACAAAATGTGAAACCATTCATGTTAGTATGAGAGTACCATGAAAGTAACCAAATATCAAAATTACAACCAAACCACTTATTACAACTTTTTAAATGTTTAAAATTGTGTATTATTCATTTAATTTGCAGCTAAAAAGGTCAGTTAAAAAAAAAAACCCTACAAATTAAATCTTGTAATTTTTAAATTTAATTTAATTTATTGTAAATTGTTATTAAGTGGTTTGGTCATTCAGGCGCAATATTAACTTACTTTTAAATAATATTAAATTCAGTTAATGTAATAAACACTTGTGACCTTAGAGCATAAAAAAAAAAAACAAGTCATAAGCAGCACGCGTATGTGTGTAGCAATAGTCAAAAATACATTGTTTGGGTCATGGCTTTTATGAAAAAAAATCATTAGGATATTAGATTTACTAAATTTCACTTAAACTTAATTTTTCATTTGTAGCATACATTGCTAAGGATTTCATTTGGACAACTTTAAGGCCGATATTCTTAATATTTTTATATTGTCCTATCCTACCAATTATTCAGCTTTCAGATGATGTACAAATCCCAAATAAAAAAAATAATAATAAAAAAAAATAATAATAATTTGTTTTTCAATTTTTCAGTATTAACTGATTAAACATTATTCTTCTTAATCTTGGACCACATTATCAACCATGTAAGACCTGTGGATGCTATGGAAGCATAGCAGATAAATACCACAAACTTCTGAGGCAGGGTACTGACCTAGCATGCTCCTCTCGCTGTTTCTCCTGCATTTCCTGATATCTTCCGTGTTCCTGCCGGTCCTTCTGCAACTGTTGCTCGAGTTGGTTCATCTGTTCCTGCAGCTGATGGGCTTGAGCTTCTGCCTGCTCCTTCTGCTCACCCAGAGACCGCCTTGTGCTTTTAAAATTGGACAAGAAAACATTTGATGCTCGGGTATAAATTAAAGAAATTCTAGGTCACTAAAATATCTACGGAGAGCATTTTAATGAATGATAAGGTGTAGCACCTCTCAAAGTCAGTAGTCACGACTCCCAGCTTAGCAAGACAGCTGTTGTGATCCTCTTCTAGTTTTTTGATTGCCATCACGTGAGCCCTTTCTAAAGCCTGCATGTCAGCACATTTTCTGCCAAAGGAGAACCAAACACTGGTCAGTCTCTACCATAGTGATGCGAACAACCGTAGCTCAAGAAGAAATAGCGAGTTCTCACTTCTCCAACTCAAAGCAAGTGTTCTTCAGCTCTTGCTCTAGCGTCTGGTTCTTCTGCGTGAGGTGCTGGATGGCCTCCTCACTGCATTGCTCCTGCTTCTCCAGCTCTGACAGCTCTTGAAGCACGTCCTCCAGCTCCTCGCCGAGCTGTCTCTTCTCCGCCTCAGCCTCATCTCTCAGGCGCTCAAGCATGCTAGCCAGGGAGTCGCTGTGAGTCTGCAGCAACACACATTAGAGGAGCTTAAGAGACATTAGCCTAATCCACAAAGTCGATCAGGGAGACTTTGACTTCCTGACTGAGAGACGACATAGTACAACCTGCTTAAAGTCTATTAAGATGCACTCTTCACTTAATTGTCCCACTCATGCAGATATAAATCACATTGCAGCTTTATTCACGATTGATTTTCCCTCTAAAAGAACCACAACTAATCACAAAATGGCATGTTTGTAAACTCTTTTCCTTGTCGTGTCCAAAGATACTCTTACTCAAGCTAATGAAATACTGGAATACAAGAAAAAAAAAATAAAAACCTTCCAACTGCTCTTTATAGAAGAGGGCTGAATAATAAATGTGCAAAAACAAACAAAACAATATAATGATTTTTGTGGAAACAAATGTATGCTTTCTTACTGCTGTATTAAAGTTTTTTAGGTATATCAGCAAAACCAAATAAAAGCCTCACATATCGAAGGGGTCATCGGATGCCCATATTCTGAAAGCTGGTATGACTGTTTAGGGTTTTAATGGAAGGTCTATAACATACTTGGGGTAAAAAGTGTGCTGTTTTACACTACCATTGAGAAATGCTAACCAGCCAAAATCAGCTCTGATTTCAGCAACCCGTTTCAGTGCACATTTCTTTCAATTCTAATGATCTCTGCTCACCCTGCCCAGCTCTTCCGTGGAGCGGCAATCCGTTCTCATCAGACTGTAGCCGTGGAACTTGCTAACGAGCATGTAATTAGGAAACCTGATTTGCAAAGATTCATTTGCAAGATCTTTATTGTCACAGGACGGTTGTGTGTACACGCTTTTACAAGAACTGAAATGTGTGTTGGCCTTGTTATGGGTTTGGTACATGAAGGGGAGGAAATAATTGTTTTTGAGGTATTGTTTACCAGAAAATTTAAATTAAGTACCTACAAGCATTTTTCAGGTAATATTATATTATATAATATATGCATGCGTGTGTGTGTGTGTGAGAGAGAATGTATGCATGTATGTGTATAAATAAATTGCATACTTTCTGTGCCAATCAACAGCTCCTGTATTGGATAGCAGCCCCATTCAGTCAAATAGAAGTTAATACTTGGACGGTCATAATCTTAATTTTTTTAACTGTCTGATTAACAATTTAATTTGGTTTTGTTCATTGCGTATTAGGCCTACACAATGTTGTTGTTTTCTTAAACTTGAAAATGATTGTGTTCGAAATACGCCCATTCAGTTTATTTTTTGCTGTCAAAATTATTCAAGTTTACCTTATTCTCTTCCAGTTGTTTGGTCAGCGCATCGTGTTCCTCCTTCAGCTTTTCATATGCTTCTTTCTCGGTCTTCCTACTCTCCTCAAATGAACTAATCTCTGCCTTCAACTCTTGCACCCGTCGCAGACCCTCCTCCTGTGTCCTGGCTGCACACAATCATGCATAAATCAAATAAAACTAACAATAAAATGCAGCATGTAGTATTTTTGAGATGCACATAAAGCCAGATCTCATTCACCTCTTTCATCCTCCAGCACCAAGCATCGCTCTCCCATGAGTGCCACACGCTGATCCAGCTCTTCCTCCGTTCTCCTCAAGATCTCCTTCACGCGGGCCAGCTCCAGCTCCTGCTGCCGCACCGTGCCCTGGGACTCCTCGAGGTCCTGGGCTCTCCGCTGCATCTGCTCCTCCAGCTCTATAAGTGAGGTCTGCGAGGCCTGGAGATCCTGCATGCGCTGCTTCATCTCTCTCTCCTTCTCTTCTAGAGCATTCTGGGAGTCCTGCAGCTCCTGCTGAGACCTCCGCAGCTCCTCTTCCTTTACTTTCAGCACCTCCTGACAGTCCCGCAGCTCACCGGTACATTTCTCTAACTTTTCCTCCGCATCACTGCACAAGCCGTATAGAACTGGATGAGAAATGACACAATAACAACAACAACAACAACAATATGAAAACACACAGTTCTAACCTGAGGTTCTCTTGAGCATCAGAGCAGCGGCGCTCCATGGTGGATTTGTCCTGGAGCTTAATCCGCAAATCCTTTGACATTGGAGAGTGAGACAGACAGCTTATCTCAAACCAAGCAGCACTTCAAAGTCTGATGATTCAACCTAAGCGGTGAGTAAATGTCATCTGGCTTAGGAGAGTCAAATTCTGTTGACCAAAACCAATACCTGAATCTCTTCATTTGCTGAGTCCAAGTAACTCTGCAGGGCTTTGATTTCCTCCCTCAGCTCCTGGATTATGTCTTTATTTGAAGAAGACAGGGTAAAAAAAAAAATGATGATAACGTAAAACAAACAAAAGACATTAGCAAGTAAACTTACTGTGCAATTTATCCATTTCATTCTCGAGTTGATCATTTTGGACTCTTGTCTCCTGATGAAGGTCCTCTGAAAAACAACAGACAGTAAAAAGCAAAGATGTTAGCTCAGTCTTTCAAACAAATGCATAAATGGTTTCTAAACTACTTGACTTAAAGACTGAACTGTAAATATGTTTGTTTAGAAGTAAAAAAAAAACAACAATATAAAAACACTATTGTTCAGACGTTGAGATTAATTAAATGAAATCTTACAAAGGATGCATTTATTTGATCAAAATAGAATAAAGCAAAAAGCAATACTGTGAAATAATTATTACAATTTAAAATATCTTGACACATTTTAAAATGCAACGCTCAGTTTTCAGCACCGTTACTACAGTCTCCAGTGTCACAAGATACTTCATTTTAATATGCCAACTTGCTACTAAGAAACACAGTCGGGATGCTTCATACTTTTGTGGAAAGCTTGATATATTTAACTATTTTTCAATAATACGGAAAAAGTTCAAAAGAACAATTTATTTGAAATTAACCTTTTTAACATCGCTTTCCACTTTCATTTTTGATTAATGAAACATTTTCTGTATATATTTGATAAATAAATTCATTAATAAAACACTTAATACTCCTGCTTCTACTCTTGTCAACCTCTTGATTTTAAGATTTTTTTCTTTTTTTGGGAATCAGGCAAATTCGAGGTCGTCTAAAGTCTGAAGGTAATCGGATCAGATCCAAAAAGGAAGAAGAAAAAAAAAATCAAAATAAATAAATGAATAAATAAATAATCCCACTGAAATTAAACTAGGCTCTCTTTTTAAATGTTAACCGTGTTACAAACAACTAGATTGAAAATGCAACATACTGTAACTACTTGTATTTCTAAATTAATACGTTGTAATGAGGTCACGAGACAATACTGTTGGAAACACTTACTGCGTAAATTTCCGTTTCACTTTATTTTTACAGTATGTGCAGTTTCCAGCGAATATTATATTCTGTTGTGAGACACTGCAGGCTTGTCAGATCGATTTTATGACATGGAACCGATCCAAAAACATACAATATCAAGCATATAGTTCCTCAAGGTAACTTACCAAGATCTTTGTTCCTTTCCTGTAGAACTCTAAAAGTTGCTCTGGCAGTCTCCAGGTCTGTTTCCAAGACCTTTACTTTCCCCTCTGAGCTGATCTGAAGAAAGCTTAGTTCCTGTTCACAAATCCAAAAAAATAAAAAAATCTATCACACTGAGCAAGTTGAAGCTACACAAACTCTTCTCGGTGTATAAAATGACTGAGATAACTTGCCTTGTCTTTGGCATCGAGTTTATTTTTGGCCTCAATGAGCTCCATCGAAAGAGCATTGATCTTCTTCTTGGTGATATCTGCAGAGACCTGTGAAAATCAAAGCGCCAAGACGTTCCTCAGTAAGCTTGTACGCGCGAAGCAGTTTTCTGAGATTGGAAAGCACACAGCTACGAAAAGACTAGTCACCTTGGTCTTGAGGAACTCATTAGCTTTCTTTAACTCGGCGAGCTGCCTCTCGAGAGAAGCCACATTGGCAGCGAGGCCCGTCTTCTCTCTGACAGCCACAAGCAATTTAGACTCCAGCTTCTTCAGCTCTTCCTCCAGGGTCAGCAGCCTGCGGTCCTGCTCTCCTCTCTGCTGCACCAAAGAACGGATCTATACTCCGGCATTAGCGGCGACAGCCAAGGTTAGGAGAAGAGACCACAGAAATTGATCAGGCCTCAAAGCAACAAATGGCCATCGAGGAAGCGTAAAAAAAATCTGTTTGAAATCTACCTCTTTCTCGAGTAGTCTCTGATGTTTCCTCTCAAGTGTCAAACCATTTTTGTCCCTTTTGGAACTTAATGTGTCAGCCTACATAAGGAAAAAAAACAGTGTAAAACAGCATAGTAATGACTGAAATGTGTCAAAAAACAAAACAAAACAATATATTATATAGAATAAGCTTTTGTGGACGCCTTGATTCTGACAAAAGCGAAGAGAGCCTACGGACTCGCTCCATTAACATTTCTTAGATATTTGAAAGGTCTCAAAACACATGGCTATTAATTAAAACATCTAACACTTGTGCTGTGTTGAAATGGTCAATGGGATATGTAGGGATTGCCTTGGATGAATAACCAACTGATCCTGTAATAGCCTGAAATACAGGATAATATAACTGTATTAATTATACAAACTATGTCGCTTTAAGATTCATTAAGTCCACCAAGGGGGAAAAAAACAGTGTACAAAATAATTAGTCTAGCAGCAAGATAAACTTAAATAATGTTTCAGGGTCTAACAAGTTTTGATAAGTTTATAGCAAATATTATTTAAAATATTTTCGCTTGTACAGGTTTGGCACAGCATGAAAGCGGGCAAATGTCAAAAAGAAAGCTGCTTAACGTGCATTCTTAATTAACTATTCATAAAACTAATAAAACTCTTCATACATCTCTTACCAAACCATCAACAGACATGGTCCTCCTAACTGGAGACATGAGGACTTCTTTTGAGGGGGACGGCAGGGCTACCGCTGCTGAGCAGCATTTTCAAAAGGAAGCAGATATTATTAAGCGGTAGGGCATTTATAACCTACAGATGAAAATGCAAACTCATAAAGGCGGTCAAACACAATCTGCACTCACTTTTTGGAGCGGCTCTGAAGCGCTCTGCTTTATGAAACGATGCAGCTCCTTTCAGATCCCCGGACTTCACCTCATATGTACCAGGCGGAGGAGCACAACCTAAAGACACGAAAGCATAAGTAAAAGGACAATAATTTAATAATTTAAGGCTATGAATATGAACCACTCATTATCTGGAAGACAGCTGACATGTCTTTACGTGTCCTCTCAGCTGTGCGAGATACATTAGCGGCATTAAAGCTCGCATATCCGCCTTAATCATGTGATTTTTGGTTGTGATAGTATGAAATGGCAGCATAGTGTGCAATTACGTTGTGTTTTTGATTAATTTGGCAGAGAATCGTCCCATCGCAGCTGCAAGAAAACGTTCAATAAAAAGCTGTATGAAATTATGAAGCCGAGCTTTATGATACGGCTTTACACAGTGAGAAGTAAGCCGTTAAAGTCAATTTAAATAGTCTTTATTTCTGTAATTAAACAGTTTAAAGCGCATAGCAGCCGCCCTCAGATTCATTTAACGTTACGTCGCGGAATAGAGAAGAGAGGAGAAACTTACCGACGTGCTCGTTAAATCTCTTTAAAGGAGCTCTCGAGAAAGACATGGCTGATAAAGAAGGTCGATAACTCAAATGCTGCGAAAAAACCTTTCAAAATGTAAATGTGTTAAACTTGAGTGACGAGACTTCAGTACGCTCGAACAACAACAAGAAGCGCACGCCCACTGAAATTTTGAAACGGTAAGCCCGCCCAGCGCAGCGCGGACGCCACCGCTTTAGCCAATGATATTGAAGAATACGTGACGGGCGGAAACGTAAACCAATCAAAAACGAAATAGTGCTAAACGTCACATCTGGTTACGCAGCGTTCTCTCAAAATTCAAACCGCGTGCAGTGCGCTGGGAGATGCAGCTAAATTATCTTTGACCTACGCGTTTACATTACTTATTACATTTGTGTCTCATAATGAGGATGATAGATACCGGTTATTGCATTAACAAGTCATTTAAACTATTTTAAATATTCATAGACGCAATTAACCGGTTTTCTTCATAAAATGAAGGCGGCTCATTTGCCTTCAGCAATTCATTTTAGATTTAAAGCTTTTAAAAACGCTAACAGTAAATAATAAATGAGTCCCTAACGGTGTATTTGCTCGTGACTTTGAATGAAAGCATCTGCACAAACGAATCATGTAAAATCAGACAAACACACAAGAAAGATTTGTTTACTTTTATTCAAAAAACTTACTGTCTCCAGACAGATACAAATCAGAAACATTACAGTGGATAACAGAGGACAGGGAAACGGTTATGTATGAGTTTATATCTCTGAACAGGGAAGAGTGATAATATGTTTTAAATGTTAACAGAAAAAAAAAAGCACTAGAAAATTAAGCTTTACGTTTAAATGCATGTATATTTACACAATCTATTCAGCAGTTTAATTAATGTAGTGGTGAGGAACAGAAGACAGTTTAAGCCAAAGGGCGTTTACTTTCATAAATTTAAAATCCGTCTGCACACCTTTTAAATAATTACACTCATGCCGTTTTAGAAAAGCACTGTTCCTTTTCTGATGCGAAAAGTATTCAATGTACCTCACATAAAAGTTTTCAACATGGAAGATTTATGTTTGACTACCACCTTCTTTTCCTTTTTAAAACAAGGATGTTTTAAGGCCAAGGCATGGAATGATTAAAAAGTATACCCCAGACAAAATGCACTTGTCCGCAATATAAGTTAATGTATTAGTCAAGCTTCGTAGAGCTGCCGAATGCAATGCTGTAACATTAAAGGATCTCATAGGATGTTATAGTTACACTTTGAATATTCTATATCGGGAGAAACGAACTTAGCTGAGTGAAACAGTTCTGTCCATGATTTGCAACCAAACTAATTTACAATTAGGAAAAAGGTGAAACCTAAAAACCTCTTAAGACTGACCAAAAAAAACAAACAAACAAAAAAAAAAACAGTTCAAACAATACACACAAAATAAGAAGAAAAAAAATATATAAAATCTCAAAACTTTACTTGCTGCATGGCTACACACTTTCATGTTTAGACATGTTCTTATACATTTCAAAACCTTTTAACTCTAAGTTGGAGTTTTAAAAATAAGAGAAAAAAAACAAAACTAAAGCACAATTATAAAATCAGCACCAATTTATATATTTATATATAACTTTATTTAAATGTAGATGTCTACATAGCTCTAATCGGTGAGACGAAAATCTCCACCAGACATACTACACTAAGTTTTGTTTTATTAGAGACAACACAATGGCACTACTGGAGAGATTTCCTCTTCTTTGCTTGAACTTAGATTTTAGAGGGACAAGCGAGCAGATCTGATCTTTGGATAAGCCACGTGACTCAGTGGAAGAATCATACAGTCCTTTCTGTGCATCTCCACGGTGCCTGATTTACTAGAGCGCTTGGCACATGAAAACAGTTCCCGCTGGTGCAAAGACGGCGTCGGGGCCGCTGAACGGTCGAGGTGTTTCACGCAGACCGATCACTGACCATGTCGCCGAAATTGCACCAAAACATCAAAAATGCACCAAAGGCGGTAACAAATCGGGGTGCTCCGAGTGTTTTGATTTACGTTTCATGTCATGTGTCATGATTTTTAAGGGTGGGATAAAAGGAAACTAAATACTAGATATAAAGACCTGGAGGTTTTCCTCCATTTCACATATTAGATAAGAAGAATAAAATATATCAATACTCACTATGATGAGCAAAAACCTGCTTATAAATTACTACTTTACACCAGATTACTCACTATTACAAAAGGGCTATACATAACAAAGTTGTCTTTAAGTTAAAAAAAGATGCATTCACCCCCGGTTTCAAGAAATACCACAACTCTAAGAGATCTCATATGTTTCTTCAAACATGATGACGTTCGACTGTATAATATTTATATATATATATATATATATATATATATATTTATATATATATTTTTATCATAAACTCATGTATGGCTAGGACAGTCCGAGATTCCATGGCGTTCAGTATCTACCGTCACTGTTTTGCACGATCAGGGAAAGCCCACACAACGATTGCAGAGACTTTGAATTGCTCCTTTATCCTTTCTGTGTTTTAGTAAGTGTCAATGGTACGAGCTGATTTGGATGCCAATCACTCCATTGAATTTAATTCTCTTTAGAGAATCAATGTGAATTCACACAAAATGTCTCTTCTCTTCACGCGCCTCCAATTATAATCTTAAAACATGGGCACTCCCAGGACCTACAAGAGAAAATGTTCAAATTCAGTTCAGTGTTTAGACTTACCAAACAAAAGTTTCATTCAATCATCAGTCCAGATGGGTCTGATTAGTATTTATAATAGTGAGATGCTCTCCCCCTCTCTGTCTTTTTGCACAAGGGCAATTCAAACTATCTGAAATCACTCCTGCTAGTGCCATCTAGTGGTGATCTCTCTTTCACGTCCTTAGTGTCGGAGTGAACGAGTCCCCCATTACCGCTGAAAAGCATCATAACCCAGGAAGTGAGTGCTTCTTACAGACTCATCCATGATGGAGGCAGGGTCGAAAAAGTCGGGCTTCAGTTCCGATCGCTCTCGTCGATTCTTCGATGGGGGCTGCAAGATACAAAAGAGCAGACGGTAAGGATGAGATGTGCTAAAAGAAGTGTTTATAAATTGCAAAATGTGACAAAATTGCATTGCACGGAAAATTCAAAAGCAGGGTTCAGTACGATTTTTGGTTTGAAACAAATGTATTTATTAACCATTATTCAGCAATGATGCATTGAAAATTTGCATGAAAATCCTGAAAATGTTGGTTTCAGTGTTAGTATTTCTTGAGCAGCAACTCAATTTCTAGAAGATTTTGTGCAATAATATTCCACAATATCACTGCTTTTACTGTATTGTTGACCAAATCTATGCAGCCTTGATGACCATAACATTAAACGCGACTTCTTTCAAAACCATTATGGTTTGGTTTCATATACAGGGCTTAGTTTAAGCCAGGATTAGGCCATAGTTAAATTAGGACGTTGAAGTAATTTTTATAAACATATAAAAAAAAAAAAAAAAAAAAAAATACTGGTGTGTATCTTAAGGCAAATCAAAGGCACTGACATATTTTAAGATCGGTCAGTGCTAGCTCATTTCAGTTGAAACAGCTCAGGGTTACATTTTAGACTAGGCTTAAGTCTTGTTTGTTAAACCAGGGGTAAAAACAAAACAAAACATACTTTTCAAAAAGTTTTGGGCATGTAATAAATACACTTTGGCACAAAAAGTTTATTCCTAGAGAATAAAAATCATAAAAGACAAGCGTCATTAGCATAAGCTTATTACCAGATCGATATCCATGGTGTCAAAGTCCATGCCTTCATTAAGATCCTCAATTCGGCCTTCTGATGACATCATCACATCTTCCACTATGGGTTCTTCATCGTCCTCCATAAGGCCTGTTCCTCGACGACTGCAAGCATCGGAAGACCAATTGCACCATATTTGTAAAAAAACAACAACAACAACAACAACATGTTTTTGTGCATTCAAACCGAAATGCAGGGTAAAGTTCCCTTACATGGCATGCTGAAGGTTGCTCCTTAATTTGGCGTAGTTCATAGCTCTCTCCTGCTGCTGTCTGGCCACTTCTTCTTGCTGCTGTCTCTGTGCTAGCATCCAAGTGACTTGTGTGCTGCAAAACAATAACATCACACCTCACTGTATCTCTTGAGGCCCACACCACGCCAAGCAGCGCACATGCACAAACACTTCACGGCTGACTTTAGCTGTACAGCATCTGAAACTGCCACAAACTGGTTAAGCTTGAGTATCAGCGCTCACTTGTAGTCGATGGGTGTTTGGTGGTGTTGTGGCTGAGGGGTCTGAGAGTGCGCGTGCTGCTGTTGCTGATCGGGGGTCATGGTGTACACCCCCATGTAGCTCTCCTCAGGACGCAGGCGTTTGGGCTCTCTCATGACGGTGGAGGTGAGGTGGGGTGAAGGCATCATGACGGGCGTCTGCATGCTCTGCTCACGGTTCATCCATACTTCGCTGCTGCTGCTGCTCTCTTCTGCACAAAGACGGAAGGACAATCGTTGAAGTCGTGATAAAAAGGAAATAGCGGCAGACTGTTTCTTCCATATAATGATATACACTCGAATGTAATAGACTGAGGCAGGTGATGCAGTGGTGGGTTTGAAGTGACAGTTTACCCAAAAATGAAAATTCTGTTCCTGGTAGAGGGAATTTTTTGGGAATGCTGTGGGTCATGTGAATCCCATGGAATGGGAAAAGAAATCACTTTTAAATCACAGGATTTGTATGGGACAGGAAAAATGTGCAGCGGGAGGGGGCGGGACCGGAAATCGTAATCTCACTGCAATAACTTTACACACTAATATATCTGTTACATAAATAAAATATAAACTGTATTATCATTTTGAACTCAATTCTAGCTGCCCTGTCTCTTTATGCTCTCCTCCTGTTTGCTTTTGTGTGGCCGGTGAAGTGAATGACGTATGCATAATTTACATAATTTACGAATCGTTATTGGCTGGTCGACGTGCTAGTCTAGTAATCTTCTAAACTTTAGCAAGAAACTTCAAAACTCATAGAGAATGAAATGTCTACTTCATACTAATATAAAACGTCTGTTTGCATGGATGATTTACTTGAAATTTTGTGTGTGCAATGCAGTGTGGTTCAATATAATAACGATAAGCTACATTTTGGATTTTATTAAGATGGCCATTGGAGTGGGAGGGAACAGCAGTCATTCTTCTGGGACTGGGAAAATGTTTAGCACTATAGTGCACAATCTATTAGGTCAAGTTATTCAAATCACATTTAATACATTACTTCTCATGGTTCTTGACTTCAAACTCTTACCTTCCGGTAATTTCCTCTTGCCAGTAGCAGGTTTAGCTTTTTTACTTCTGACGGAGGAGCCTCGGCTACTGATGCCACTGACCACAGACATTGTGTCATCATCACCCCCTGCCTGCAGTGAGTTCCTGTATGAGATGAGTGGCAGCCAGCAGTCTTCTCTCTGCAGGGCCATCTGAAATGTCATGAAGCGTTCCAAATACATGTGCCTTTTGGAAAAGAAAGAAAGGACCAGCATTAGATCCAACAGCTAATGGCAGATTACACGACTATATATATACACGCTGAGATCATTAAATGTTTGCATACACAGTCCGCTTGTCCTGACGCATGAGTTTGGATGAGAACTCGCTGAGAATGTCAAGAAAAGCCAGGTTGACAGGGGGATGTCCCTCCCCCTGAGGATTGGGCTCTTTGAAGGCAAACTCAATACCATCCCTTTAAGGAGAAAGCAACATGGGGTGTAAACATGCCGTGTAACTTCGCACACAATCGTTTTTTCCTCCAAGAGGGACTGAGCAGGATCTTACTTGTGTAACATGGCGATGGCCTCTCTGGTTTTGAGCTGATCCAGACCAAAAGTCAGAGAGAAGCGTCGCGCAAGCTCTTTAATGCCGCAGAAAGCTGAGGATGAGCGGTCAAAGCTGGGTCCCAGGTCTGACAGCATCTCATTAAACAGCTGAACTCAACAGAGGGAGAAAGACGAGTCAGGAACCGGCGAGTGAAGCCTGTTTTGATGACAGATATGAAACCTTACGGTCACTGACCTGCTGTAAGCTCAGAATGAGCGTCTTTGCGCACTGGATTTTGTCGATCTGTCTCGTCTTGCTCATAGTTTCCTTGATGATGTCACCGTAGTCATTGTAATACTGGGCAGGAAAAAGAAAAAGTTGCATTCAAGCGAGCGATAAGGAGAAGTAATAAACTGAAAATGCATATTTAAATAGAATGAACAGACTCACCCTCATGTATTGCTTGAAAATATCTGCCCCAGTGTTCATCTCAACTACATTGTAGATAATGAGTTTGCAGTATGCAGCCAGCAGGTTTCGCCTCTTGTGCAAAGCTTCGATTTTTCCGGCTTCATCATCCTGCTGGCCATCTGTTGAAAATAAAGGAAAACAGACGTTTAAACATTGCTCATGCACTACAAGGAAAACTGCCTCCCTCTAGTGGTCACTTTTTAAACACTGACAACAAATGAAGCAATCCCAAATGGATATTTGTCCAACGACTCTCAGTTTAAACTAGTCCGTCTACTTCAGCTAAAGCTCGGTGCGCAACAGGATTAAATGTTGCTAGAGTCTCTAATCTCTAAATCAATTAAACGCTTCTAAAGCTAATTTTCTTTGTGTTGTCTCAGTATTAGCATTCGACATTAAACAGCCATGGGTGCTAAATCCATTCAGCAAAGCTTGTTAGCTCTAACTGAAAGTCATTATGCCATTAGCAGTGATAGACCTGTGCTGTTGTTGTCTTCATCCTGGTCAATGAAGACGTGGTCCAGGATGAAATTGAGAAGCTCAGACTGCAGGGACGCCTCGGGGTTGTATATTAGGGGTTCGAGAGCTTCCCTTCCCCCTGAGATGATCTGATGGCTGAAGATCAGCAGCAGGTCACAGAGGATGGTGAAGGCCTGAGGGAGAACATACAGTCAGGTAAAGTATGTTTGTGGAATAATGACTCGTTGTGACCTTTGATACAGACCTGCTCTTTGATGGCGGTGTTGACGCTGGTTAGGTAACGCTGGCACATTAGACAAAACGCCCTCATCTGCTTCCTCAGAGTCAACATGTCCTCCTACAGAGACAGGATGCATTGTTGACATCCAACAAACTACAGCAAATAAGGGGAAAGGACGCATGCATACAAATCATATGAATGGAAGCTACCTTTTTAGAAGTGCCCTCCGAGACCTTGGCTAAGCTCCAAAGAATGACGTAATGTGTGCACTGCAGTGCGTGAATGACAATCTGAAAAATCCAGAGAGGCAGTAACGTTACCCAACTATCATGAGGCAAAAGTTAAGTTTCAGATGATTGAGGTTTTATTTCTATGCAAGCCTGTTTTTGCCTTAAAGAGTAAAAAAAAAAAAAAAAAAAAAAAGGTCTGAGAAGAACAGCTCTAACTGTTAGAAAACAATTCAATCACAAAAATTTGCCACATTTATATAAAGTGGCTACAATTACAATAACCATCAAATTGCAACTATCACTAGTAAAAAGTAAAGCCTTAATTGTCACAATAGAAAAATATATATAAATCACAATTTTGAGAGGAAATAAGAAGTTAAAGTCGAAAAATAAGAGGAAAAACGAATCCTAAGAAGTTTCAATTAAGAAAAAAAGTCATTAAAAATGCCATTAAGGTCTGGCACTACCTCAATAATTCTTTATATGCGCATGAATACCTGCTCAGGCATATCTCCGTTTTCAATACCAGTGTTCAGTAACTTGTAGTTGCTGGTGAAGAGGTCCCATTTGGAAAGGTCATGAGCACTAAACAAAAAAGAAGAAGCGGAATGGGTGTTAAAAAGTGAGAAATCACCTAAAGTGATAATCTGTTAAGAGAGAAACACAACACTTCAGAATAATCAGAGAAATGAGACAGGGAAGCCTTACTTGTGGAAAGCTGTGATCCTCTTCAGTGTGGAAAGAACTTGATAAGCATCATCTTCATCTGGGTCTTCACCCTGTGGAGGAAAGTCTAAGTTATATATAGACAACTAAAACTTTCCTAGCTCCTGATATATTGTGTCAGAAAGTACTAGTACTATTTTATTTACTACTTCCATAACGGACTAGTCAGAGTAGTCCACTGGCCTGTCTTATGGTAGGTCTGAACAATTAAGACTTGAATATATTGACTACATGAAGTAGTAGTAGTAGTATTAGTAGTTAAGTTAGAGACAGCAGACTAGTCAGATTCATCCGTACAGAGAAACCCCCAGATAAACAGACACGCACATTGTTACAGTGGAAGCCTATAAGCATACACTCTTGCCAAACTGCTGACATCAAAGTGCTCCTGACACTCCACCCTGAGCCGCCCACTGTCCTCACCTCCTGCAGGAAGTCTTCCAGCAGCCTGTTAAATTTGTCCACTTGCTCATCCAAGAGCTGGCTACGGGCGATATCCACTCGGTTAAAGATAGTGAACTCCTCGTTGCACAGGGCATGGTAGGTTTTAGAGCAAGCCTCGAGCACATCTGTGTCCGTGTGCTTCTCCACAATCTCTCTGATTTGTCTTAGCAATGCATCCAGGTGCTATGAGAGAATCAGATTTGATTTATATACAGCACAATCAGCCTATTGTGAATAATCAGTGTCCATTCAGCACATTTATTCTATTTAAACTATTTAAAATGCAGTTCAGACCTTTTCCAAACGCCCTGTGGTATAGATTTCCAGATCAAAAAACTGAGGCAGTTGCAGCAGATTTGTCACTTTCTCTGCATCCACAGAGTACTGTAAGAGATAAAAAAAAAAAAAAAAACTTATCAGTTTCAATGCTCTGTAAATACCATTTCACGTTGCCTTTGATTTCAATAGGCTTTAACCTTTGCGAGTAAAGCCGGCAGTGCTATAGCGAAGAGCTCCGTCATTCTCGTCCGGTCATCAAGCTGAGTCTTCTTCTCCTTCGCTGTCAGAACCTGAAACAAGATCAAGTGAGAATTGAGAACAGCATGTAAGAGGTAACGTGTGAGAGCAGGGATACGTCTTCAAGGGCTAGCCGATGCGTGTGGCATCAGGTCTTACCCTCTTGCCTGTGCCTCTGCCCACAGGAGGATGGCACTCTGCAGCCTGACGGATGGTGCACAGCATGATCTCTATCAGAGCCGTCTCCTGTCTGTCTGTGAGAGCTGGAAAACACGCACAAAGGTAATTAATCTCTCACTTCTTTCGTAGCAGGTAAAAGTCAACCCTGTAGGTTCTGGTGGCGTGTCACTAGGTCAGACCTTCCTCTCCAGGCAACGGCTCATCCAGTAGTAGGCTGATCATGCACTCCCAGTCCTTTAGGATTTCTGTTGCACAGTCCCACATGCTGTCCACTAGGTAGGCTGCATGCTCGTGAAGCTGAGGATCAAAACATAATACCTTATAACGTCTTAAAAGTTCAGTATGTAAGATTAACAGTTAGTGGTTGAAATGAGCAAAAACAATGCACACTTCAGAGTAGATTTACTGGCTATAGCATTATTTTTCAGAGAAACAGATATGTGAACAACATGGTTC